>NC_079195.1:159936708-160136708 GCF_029499605.1 Hyla sarda | reverse complement strand
AGGTGCAAAATTGAAAGAGTTATGATTTTTAAAAGGTAAGGAGGAAAAAACAAAAGTACAAAAACGGAAAAACGCTCGGACCTTAAGGCGTTAAAACTTTTGGACACTACCATCAACTTTGATAGCGGCATCTAAAGTGTTAATGTCGGACATCAGCCTGATTGGTGATGTCTGGCATTAGCCAAAGGTTCTAGCTAATGATTTATACAACACAGTGGGAGCAGGCACTGTGCGTACACATACGCCTTGTGTCCTTAGGGCTCATTTACACGGATGGATCCCCAGCATATTTTACGCTGCGGATCCCCCGACAATGCACACATCGCGGCTGCTCTCGGCCTAGTTCAGAGAGCAGGAGGAGCGGCCATGATGTGTGCGAGTAGCAGAAGATTGCCATTATGAGCAGGCACAGATGGAGGCAGCACTGTAGGGTCCATTGTCGGCGGATCCGCAGCGTAAAATACACTGTGGATCCACCCCTGAATGAGCCCTTAGGATACGCTCACACGTACAGGATCTGCTGCATATTTTCTGCAGCTGATTTTGCTACCTATTGAAGCTAATGGGTTGCAAAATCAGCTGCACAAAATATGCAGCAAAAATATGCAGCAGATCCTGTACATGTGAATGTACCCTTAAGGGGTTAATGATAAACTAGCAGTGTGTTCACATGTTGTCCTTCCAGAGGGGTCACTTTCCCTCCTCCAGTGTCCACAGGTCACCAACAGGTCACATTACCAGAACAATTTATGGAAAAATCGCGGCAAAAATTGCGCTGTTTTACCGCGATTTACGAAAAATCGCGGTAAAAGCACGCAATTTTTGCAGCGATTTTTCCCAAAAATTGTTGTGATAATGTGGCCTGTTGGTGACCTGTGGACACTGGAGGAGGGAAAGTGACCCCTCTGGACTGCTACCATACACATTACTCAGCCCCAGGATATACTGCTGATCAGGGGGGAGAGAGGGAGGACATGGGACATCACAGGTTAAACCCCCCCCAAAGGACGAGGGGGCACTCCCTCCGTCTGGAGAAGAAAAAGTTTAGTCTCAAGGGGCGACACGCCTTCTTTACCGTGAGGACTGTGAATTTATGGAACGGTCTACCTCAGGAACTGGTCACAGCAGGAACAATTAACAGCTTTAAAACAGGATTAGATACATCCCTGGAACAAAATAACATTAATGCTTATGAAGAAATATAAAATCTCATCCCTTCCCCAATATCGCGCCACACCCCTACCCCTTAATTCCCTGGTTGAACTTGATGGACATATGTCTTTTTTCGACCGTACTAACTATGTAACTATGTAACTCACCTCACATGAAGGCCGCTCTGCTGTGTGACCTGTCAGCTCTTGGCCCGTCCTCTCCTGTGCTGGGGGTGGAGCCATCAATGTATCGGGACATCCCTATTTATTTTAAATTGGGGGGGTCCAAGGGGGGGAACGGCCTGATCTAGGGGGGGCCATGGCCCCCTCTGGCCCCCCCTAGCGACGCCACTGACAGATATATACACACACACACACATTTACATAGATTCACTTGCATATACCGTATTTATCGGGGTATACCACGCACCGGCCTATAACACGCACCCTCATTTTACCACGGATATTTGGGTAAAAAAAGTTTTTTACCCAAATATCCATGGTAAAATGAGGGTGCGTGTGTGCGCGTGTATACCCCGATATACCCCCAGGAAAGGCAGGGGGAGAGAGGCCGTCGCTGCCCGCTTCTCTCCCCCTGCCTTTCCTGGGGTTGCCTCCCCCCATCCCCGGTGGCATAATTACCTGAGTCCGGTCCGCGCTGCTCCGCTGCTCCAGGCCTCCGTCGTGCGTCCCCGGCGTCATTGCTATGCGCTGAACGGCGCGGCGCTCTGACGTCATGCGCCGCGCCGTGCATAGCAATGACGCCGGGGACGCACGACGGAGGCCTGGAGCAGCGGAGCAGCGCGGACCGGACTCAGGTAATTATGCCACCGGGGATGGGGGGAGGCAACGGGGCAGCGGCGCCGGCAATGGGTGCCGCTGCCCCTTCTCTCCCCCTGGCTGTCGGCGCCGCTTCTCTCTCCGCCGGCACCGATAGTCAGGGGGACAGAACGGGCAGCGGCGCCGATAACCAGGGGGTGAAAAGGGCCGACAGCAGCGCTCTAGACCCCAGGAAAGGCAGGGGGAGAGAAGCGGGCAGCGACGGCCTCTCTCCCCCTGCCTTTCCTGGGGGTGTATCGGCGTATAACACGCACACAGACTTTAGGCTAAAAATTTTAGCCTAAAAAGTGCGTGCGCCGATAAATACGGTATATATATATATATATATATATATATATATCTCAATCACACATATACATAGATACACAGATTCCCTTGCTCACATATATACACATGCATAGATTCCCTTGCTCACACACAGACACACACACTGACATACATTTGCTCACATATATACACAGAATTGCTTGCATGCTAACAGTAAGGCCCCATTCCCCTCTGCACAGGCACATACATAGAGGTGCACACACACACACACACACACACACAGAGACACATCATACAGACAGACACAGATACACACACAAACACCCATATAGACACATCATACAGACACACAAACTGACAATCACTCACATAAATACACAATCACTTACAGTAAGGGCCCCATGACTCTCTGCACAGGCTGGAGATTCTTGGCCGGACAGACAGTGGGCGGGGCATCTCTCTGCCTCCTTTGCCCTTGTCTCCTCCGTGTGGAGAGGAGAAGAGAAATGGCAGATTATGACAGGGTAAGTAGCGCCCCCTTGCTGCAGGGAGGGCACAGCACCCTCCAGTAAACCACATACAACTCCCCAACAAAAGATCATTTTACTGCTCCTGTCACCCTGAGTCTGTAGCTCCTTTTGTGAGGGCACTAGAGGGGCAGGTGAGGAAAAGGGCAGGGGCTCCAGCCCCCTTTCACTCCTATGTGTGCACGTCCCTGGCTGGCAGTGTGCTGCTGCATTCTTCTGTTGCTATCTATCTATCTAATATCTATCTATCTATCTCATATCTATCTATCTATCTCATATTTATCTCCTACCTGAACAATTGATGTATGGGGGGGGCAGGCACATTCTTTGCACACGAGGCCTATGCTGTCTGTGTCTGCCCCCGGCAGTATGCAGTGGAGATGGAGGCAGGGAGTCCCTCTGAGTCACTTGCACAAATTGCACAATGCATGCTCAGTTGCTTGCATAGTGACAACCGAATTGTCACCATTCGGCAGCGGGCTGAGTTCTGGCTCTCCACCTTATTGGACCCTTGCTTCCGGCACAAAATGGGGGCCATTTTTACACCCACTGAGAGGGAGGACAAACTGACCTATCCAGATCTGCTGGACTTCTGGGCAGCCAAACTTGATTTGTGGCCGCAACTAGCAGAGTTTGGAAAAGCTGTCCTTCCCAGCCAGTAGTGTGCCATCAGAGTGGGTGTTTAGTGCGGTGGGGGCCATAGTCACCCCAAGGAGTACTCGTCTGTCCATGAAAAATGTGGAGAGACTGACCTTTGTGAAGATGAATCAGGCATGGATCAGCCAGGATTTCCACCCACCAATGCCTGATGCATCAGAGTCGATTGACCATGGTGCCACACCAACTCTTCACAAATATGCAAAACAAATTTAAGGCACTGCTCCCCAGTTACAAACATTCCTCCGCATTAGACCTTCATCACCGGGTACTGGTATTGCCACCCACCGCTCCACTCTGTCACAAGGTAACTTTCAGGACTCCTGATGCTGCTTCTGCCACCTCCAGGCTGTCTCATTTTGCCACCATATGTTCTCCTTATGCTGCCGCCACCTCCAGGCTTTGTCATTCAGCCACTATGTGGTCTTCTAATGCTGCCGCCAACTCCAGGCTGTGTCATTCAGCCACTATATGGTCTCCTCATGCTGCCACCACCTCCAGGCTGTGTCATTCAGCCATTATGTGGTCTCCTCATGCTGCTGCCAACTCCACACTGTGTCATTTAGCCACTTATGGTCTCCTCATACTGCCGCTACCTCTACGCTGTGTCATTGAGCCACTATGTGGTCTCCTCATGCTGCCGCCAGCTCCAGGCTGTGCCATTTAGCTACTATATGGTCTCCTCATGCTGCCGCAAACTCCAGGCTTTGTCATTCAGCCACTATGTGGTCTTCTAATGATGCCGCCAACTCCAGGCTGTGTCATTCAGCCTCTATATGGTCTCCTCATGCTGCCACCAACTCCAGGCTGTGTCATTCAGCCACCATGTGGTCTCCTCACACTGTTGACAGCTCCACGCTGTGTCATTCAGCCTCTATGTGGTCTCCTTATGCTGCCACCAACTCCATACATTGTCATTCAGCCACTATGTGGTCTCCTCATGCTGCCGGCAACTCCATGCTGTGTCATTCAGCCACTATATGTTCTCCTCATGCTACCACAAACTTGTGGCTGTGTCATTCAGCCACTATATGGTCTCCTCATGCTGCCACCACCTCCAGGCTGTGTCATTCAGCCATTATGTGGTCTCCTCATGCTGCTGCCAACTCCACACTGTGTCATTTAGCCACTATATGGTCTCCTCATACTGCCGCTACCTCTACGCTGTGTCATTGTGCCACTATGTGGTCTCCTCATGCTGCCGCCAGCTCCAGGCTGTGCCATTTAGCTACTATATGGTCTCCTCATGCTGCCGCAATCTCCAGGCTTTGTCATTCAGCCACTATGTGGTCTTCTAATGCTGCTGCCAACTCCAGGCTGTGTCATTCAGCCTCTATATGGTCTCCTCATGCTGCCACCCACTCCAGGCTGTGTCATTCAGCCACCATGTGGTCTCCTCACGCTGTTGCCAACTCCACGCTGTGTCATTCAGCCTCTATGTGGTCTACTTATGCTGCCACCAACTCCATACATTGTCATTCAGCCACTATGTGGTCTCCTCATGCTGCCACCAACTCCACGCTGTGTCATTCAGCCACTATATGTTCTCCTCATGCTACCACAAACTCGTGGCTGTGTCATTCAGCCACTATATTGTCTCCTCATGCTGCCAGCACCTCCAGGCTGTGTCATTCAGCCATTATGTGGTCTCCTCATCCTGCTGCCAACTCCACACTGTGTCATTTAGCCACCATATGGTCTCATCATACTGCCGCTACCTCTACGCTGTGTCATTCAGCCACTATGTGGTCTCCTCATGCTGTCGCCACCTCCAGGCTGTGTCATTCAGCCACTATATGTTCTCCTTATGCTGCCGCCAACTCCAGGCTGTGTCATTAAGCCACTATACATTTTCTCCTCATGCTGCTGCCAACTCCAGGCTGTGCCATTCAGCCACTATATGGTGTTCTCATCCTTCTGCCACCTCCAGGCTGTGCCATTCAGCCACTATACATTTTCTCCTCATGCTGCCGCCAACTCCAGGCTGTGCCATTCAGCCACTATATGGTCTTCTCATGCTTATGCCACCTCAAGGCTGTGCCATTCAGCCACTATACATTTTCTCCTCATGCTGCCGCCAACTCCAGGCTGTGCCATTCAGCCACTATATGGTCTTCTCATGCTTATGCCACCTCAAGGCTGTGTCATTCAGCCACTATGTGGTCTCCTCATGCTGTCGCCACCTCCAGGCTGTGTCATTCAGCCACTATATGTTCTCCTTATGCTGCCGCCAACTCCAGGCTGTGTCATTAAGCCACTATACATTTTCTCCTCATGCTGCTGCCAACTCCAGGCTGTGCCATTCAGCCACTATATGGTGTTCTCATCCTTCTGCCACCTCCAGGCTGTGCCATTCAGCCACTATACATTTTCTCCTCGTGCTGCCGCTAACTCCAGGCTGTGCCATTCAGCCACTATATGGTCTTCTCATGCTTCTGCCACCTCCAGGCTGTGTCATTCAGCCACTATATGGGCTCCAATTGCTGCCACCAGCTCCAGGCTGTGTCATTCAGCCACTATATGGTCTCCTCATGCTGTCGCCACCTCCAGGCTGTGTCATTCAGCCACTATATGTTCTCCTTATGCTGCCGCCTACTCCAGGCTATGTCATTCAGCCACTATACATTTTCTCCTCATGCTGCCACCAACTCCAGGCTGTGCCATTCAGCCACTATATGGTCTTCTCATGCTTCTGCCACCTCCAGGCTGTGCCATTCAGCCACTATACATTTTCTCCTCATGCTGCCGCCAACTCCAGGCTGTGCCATTCAGCCACTATATGGTCTTCTCATGCTTATGCCACCTCAAGGCTGTGTCATTCAGCCACTATATGGGCTCCAATTGCTGCCACCAACTCCAGGCTGTGTCATTAAGCCACTATATGGTCTCCTCATGCTGCTGCCACCTCCAGGCTGTGTCATTCAGCCACTATGTGGTCTCCTCCTACTGCCGCCAGCTCCAGGCTGTGCCATTCAGCCACTATATGGTCCCCTCATGCTGCTGGGAAAATTTGTATGGTAACACTAGCTACCATAAATCTTCAATTTAAATTTGAAAATGTATCTTTTAATCTTTGGGATTATTAGGCCCTACGGTCTCCTCATGCTACTGGGACATTACCTAAACATTTTTATGGTAACACTAGCTACCATAAATCTTCAATTAAAATGTGAAATATCACCTTTTAAGCTTAGGAATTGTGAGGCCATATGGTCTCCTCATGCTGTTGGGATATTACCTAAACATTTTTATGGTAGCACAAGCTACCATAAATCTTCAATTTAAATTTGAAAATGCATCTTTTAAGCTTAGGGATTGTGAGGCCATTTGGTCTCCTCATGCTGCTGCGTTATTACCTAAACAGTTTTATGGTAGCATTAGCTACCATAAATCTTCAATTTAAATTTGAACATTCATCTTTTTATCTTTAAAAAAAGAAAAAAGAAAAAAAGGATGCGCTCAGTGGTGTGATATCGTAAGATAAAGGACACAGACGCACAATGTGAATTCTGCTTGCCAGAGGTGGTTGTACTCGATCCAAGTACAACAATGGATAATCGTGTAGAGAAGTATAGTCTATAGAGGATGTGCATAAGTTACAAGATGACTTGGATAGACTAAGTGTCTGGGCATCCACTTGGCAAATGAGGTTCAATGTGGATAAATGTAAAGTTATGCATCTGGGTACTAATAACCTGCATGCATCGTATGTCTTAGGGGGGATTAAACTGGCAGAGTCACTGGTAGAGAAGGATCTGGGTGTACTTGTAGATCACAGACTACAGAATAGCATGCAATGTCAGGCTGCTGCTTCCAAAGCCGGCAGGATATTGTCATGTATCAAAAGAGGCATGGACTCAAGGGACAGGGACATAATACTCCCCCTTTATAAATCATTGGTACGGCCTTACCTGGAATATGCTGTTCAGTTTTGGGCACCTGTCCATAAAAGGGACACTGCGGAGTTGGAAAGGGTGCAGAGACGCGCGACTAAACTAATATGGGGAATGGAACATCTTAGCTATGAGGAGCGATTAAAGGAGTTACAATTGTTTAGTCTTGAGAAGAGACGTTTAAGGGGGGATATGATAAACGTATATAAGTATATTAATGGCCCATACAAAAAATATGGAGAAAAACTGTTCCAGGTTAAACCCCCCCAAAGGACGAGGGGGCACTCCCTCCGTCTGGAGAAGAAAAAGTTTAGTCTCAAGGGGCGACACGCCTTCTTTACCATGAGAACTGTGAACTTATGGAACAGTCTACCTCAGGAACTGGTCACAGCAGGAACAATTAACAGCTTTAAAACAGGATTAGATACATTCCTGGAACAAAATAAGATTAATGCTTATGAAGAAATATAAAATCTCATCCCTTCCCCAATATCGCGCCACACCCCTACCCCTTAATTCCCTGGTTGAACTTGATGGACATATGTCTTTTTTCGACCGTACTAACTATGTAACTATGTAACTATGTAACTATGTAAGTAATGTTACCAGGAGTCTCTGCAGCCACTCCAAGCTCGTATAGATAGCACCAGATAAAAAACTCCTCCAAATGACAGCAAGGTAAAATCAAGCGCTGAGACCAAGATAAAATTCAGGGTGTTTAATTACCCACAATGCAATGCTTTTCGGGGGAGTTCCGCTTCTTCAGGCATGTGGAAAAGCACTACAGACAGACTATATATAGGGAAAATTCTTAACCCTTTCGGAACTAAGAATTAACCCCTTACAAACTAGACAAAAATATTTAAAAATACAGAATTTACAAAAAACATTTAAATACATGTACAAAGATGACATGAAGCACATGATGTAGATATAAAATTAATTACAAAGAAAAAAAATATATAATAATAAAAAATAATTATAATTATAGATTTAACGTGCATTTTCCAGGGTTTCATTTAAACCATCCGGAAATAAAGTAACAAAAGAAAAAATCCAAAAAGCCTTCCTTTTATTTAACCTCTGTGTACGATTTGGTGTTTGTAGCGCAATTTTTTCCAAGATGGTATGTCTTATACGGTCTAGACAACTATTATGTTTAATTTTTAGTTGCCGGGAGACGCTATGAAGCATGAACCCATTTTTAATATTAAACCTGTGTTTAATCATACGTGCGCGCATGGTTTGAACCGTGCGCCCCACGTATTGAAGCCCACAGGTACAGGATAAAAGATAGACAGCAAAGGAACTATCGCAAGTGAGGTGATCTTTAATGTGAAAACTTTTTTTTGGTTATATGTGAGGTAAACGAAAAAACCACCCATCATCGTACAACACATGCACCAGGTGCGACCACAAGGAAACACACCGGGGGCATCTGTTCAAATTGATGCGATAGTGGATGATAGACATGTGCAATTCGGTTCGGCACGAATGTCTAAATTAACGAATTTTACCGTTTTCGTGCATTCGGACCGATCCGAATGCACGAAAACATATTTTGAATATTCCCGAATAGCCACGATAATACGAATAGCAAAGTAACGAATACATTCGTTATTTCCCGACCAAAAATGCTGTAAATAACGAATGCATGAACGTGAAGAATTCATTCTGATAACAAATATAATAAAAAGGATACAGATAGTTTGATTTTTCGGATACATTCGGTATTCGGGTACATTCGGTAAATCTTTTTATTCTATTTTTGGACTTTAGCGATCCTAAAAAATTATGGAGATACCTTTTTTATAAAAATTTCGTAGGGTATCATAAAAAAATCATAATAAAAAAGATACAGTGGTGATGGAAAAAATTGTATCTAATGAAATGTATCATTTCTATTATGAAATGTTTATTCATTTTTAAACAGGGATCAATTTATGTGAGCGGGTAAAGCACTAAAAATGTAGCCGACAATAATGAAAATGTAGTGTGTGCGTGTTTTTCACTTTTTTTTAAAACATTTTTTAAGTAGTACTACTACTCCCAGCATGGAACACACTCTTCCATGATGGGAGTAGTAGTTACCTGTACTAATTGACAGATTGCAGGGGTCCCTTGTGATCATCTTGTACAATGTATAGATGCGGCGGCTGTTCTTCTATGGTCCCCTGCACTCACGTATATATACACATATTCATATTTCCCGCAGAGCTGTGATTGGCCAGATGGTTCCAGCCAATCACAGCTCTCTGTGAGAAATAGGAATATGTGTATATATACGGCAGTGCAGGGGACCATAGGAGAGCGGCCGCCGCATTCATACATTATACTGGAGGATCGCAGCGGGTGTCAGGAGTGATACCTGTAGTGATCTTTCCTTTACTACAAGTACTAATACTCCCAACATGGAGTACACTCTGCTCCATGCTGGGAGCTGTAGTACCTGTATTAATAGACAGATCGCAGCGGGTGTCAGAAGTTACACTCGCTGCCATATGTCTATTAATGCAGGTACTACAGCTCCCAGCATGGAGCAGAGTGTGCTCCATGTTGGGAGTATTAGTACCTGCAGTAAGGGACAGATCCCAGGGATGTCACTCCTCCTGACACCCGCTGCGATCCTCCTGATGTGAATGTCGGGATCAGCTGTTCTCAGGGCTACAGAGCCAGGAGAACAGCTGACGCTGAGCCGTAGGTATACATCGTATATCTACTGCCCAGCAAGAACTTACAGTGAGCCTGCAATGTGTATACAGTATACACATTGCTGGCTCACTTAACCCCTTGCTGAGCTGTGCGCTATGCGCAAGCCCAGCAAGGGAAGAGTTAACTTACACTGCTGGACAGTGTAGGTTATCCCTTTGGTCGGTATACACTATATACAGCTATCTATAGATAGCTGTATACAGTGTATACAGAAGACGAAGTCCAGCTTACTTCCCTCGAGTCCCGGGCGGGGTTCGTGTAGCTCCGCCCCCTAGTGATGACGTCATTAGGGGCGGAGCTACAGAAGGGAACAAGGCTAATTAATCTGAAGCTCTGTTCACATTGTACGTTTTGTATAATGTGAACAGACCCTTCTGGCAGTGTCTACCCAGACAGGGAGACTCCAGCTGTTGCTAAACTACAACTCCCAGCATGCCCAGACAGCCAAAGGCTGTCTGGGCATGCTGGGAGTTATAGTTTTGCACCAATTGGTGGCTCCCTGTTTGGGTAGACATTGCATCATGGGTGCTCTCCCCAGCGGACAGCGCCAAAAATGTCATAACCAATTTTTTGTGTTTTTTTCTTCTCGTTTCAGATCCGTGTATGCAGAGGATTACTGCGGATTTGATGGATTACGGCGGATTATTTATTTTTTCCTTTAATAAAATGGTTAACGAGGGCTGTGGGGGAGTGTTTTTTTAAATAAAATAATTTTTCCAATGTGTTGTGTTTTTTTTTTTATTGAATTTTCAAGGTTAGTAGTGGACGCTGTCTTATTGACGGAATCCATTACTAGGCCAGGGCTTAGTGCTAGCCCCAAAAACAGCTAGCGCTAACCCCCAATTATTACCCCGGTACCCACCGCCACAGGGGTGCCGGGAAGAGCCGGTACCAACAGGCCCGGAGCGTCAAAATGGCGCTCCTGGGCCTAGGCGGTAACAGGCTGGCGTTATTTAGGCTGGGGAGGGCCAGTAACAATGGTCCTCGCCCACCCTGGTAACGTCAGGCTGTTGCTGTTTGGTTGGTATCTGGCTGAGAATGAAAATACGGGGAACCCTATGCGTTTTTTTTTTAAATTTGTTTATTTAAATAAAAAAAAAAACGCATAGGGTTCCCCGTATTTTCATTCTCAGCACAATACCAACCAAACAGCAACAGCCTGACGTTACCAGGGTGGGTGAGGACCATTGTTACTGGCCCTCCCCAGCCTAAATAACGCCAGCCTGTTACCGCCTAGGTCCAGGAGCGCCATTTTTGACGCTCCGGGCCTGTTGGTACCGTCTCTTCCCGGCACCCCTGTGGCGGTGGGTACCGGGGTAATAATTGGGGGTTAGCGCTAGCTGTTTTTGGGGCTAGCACTAAGCCCTGGCCTAGTAATGGATTCCGTCAATAAGACAGCTTCCGCTACTAACCCTGAAAATTCAATAAAAATAAAAAAAAACACAACACATTGGAAAAAATATTTTATTTAAAAAAACACTCCCCCACAGCCCTCGTTAACCATTTTATTAAAGGGAAAAAAAATAATCCGCCGTAATCCATCGAATCCGCAGTAATCCTCTGCATACACGGATCTGAAACGAGAAGAAAAAAAAACACAAAAAATTGGTTATGACATTTTTGGCGCTGTCCGCTGGGGAGAGCACCCATGATGCAATGTCTACCCAAACAGGGAGCCACCAATTGGTGCAAAACTACAACTCCCAGCATGCCCAGACAGCCTTTGGCTGTCTGGGCATGCTGGGAGTTGTAGTTTAGCAACAGCTGGAGTCTCCCTGTCTGGGTAGACACTGCCAGAAGGGTCTGTTCACATTATACAAAACGTACAATGTGAACAGAGCTTCAGATAAACTAGCCTTGTTCCCTTCTGTAGCTCCGCCCCCAATGACGTCATCACTAGGGGGCGGAGCTACACGAACCCGGCCCGGGACTCGAGGGAAGTAAGCTGGACTTCGTCTTCTGTATACACTGTATACAGCTATCTATAGATAGCTGTATAAAGTGTATACCGCACAAAGGGTTAACCTACACTGTCCAGCAGTGTAAGTTAACTCTTCCCTTGCTGGGCTTGCGCATAGCGCACAGCTCAGCAAGGGGTTAAGTGAGCCAGCAATGTGTATACTGTATACACATTGCAGGCTCACTGTAAGTTCTTGCTGGGCAGTAGATATACGATGTATACCTACGGCTCAGCGTCAGCTGTTCTCCTGGCTCTGTAGCCCTGAGAACAGCTGATCCCGACATTCACATCAGGAGGATCGCAGCGGGTGTCAGGAGGAGTGACATCCCTGGGATCTGTCCCTTACTACAAGTACTACCACTCCCAACATGGAGCACACTCTGCTCCATGCTGGGAGCTGTAGTACCTGCATTAATAGACATATGGCAGCGAGTGTAACTTCTGACACCCGCTGCGATCTGTCTATTAATACAGGTACTACAGTTCCCAGCATGGAGCAGAGTGTACTCCATGTTGGGAGTGGTAGTACTTGTAGTAAAGGAAAGATCACTGCAGGTATCACTCCTGACACCCGCTGCGATCCTCCAGTATAATGTATGAATGCGGGGCCGCTCTCCTATGGTCCCCTGCACGGCCGTATATATACACATATTCCTATTTCTCACAGAGAGCTGTGATTGGCTGGAACCATCTGGCCAATCACAGCTCTGCGGGAAATATGAATATGTGTATATATACGGCCGTGCAGGGGACCATAGAAGAGCAGCCGCCGCATCTGTACATTATACAAGAGGATCGCAAGGGACCCCTGCGATCTGTCAATTAGTACAGGTAACTACTACTCCCATCATGGAAGAGTGTGTTCCATGCTGGGAGTAGTAGTACTACCTAAAAAATGTTTTAAAAAAAAGTGAAAAACAAGCACACACTACATTTTCATTATTGTCGGCTACATTTTTAGTGCTTTACCCGCTCACATAAATTGATCCCTGTTTAAAAATGAATAAACATTTCATAATAAAAAAGATACATTTCGTTAGATACAATTTTTTTCATCACCACTGTATCTTTTTTATTATGATTTTTTTATGATACCCTGCGAAATTTTAATAAAAAAGGTATCTCCATTATTTATTAGGATCGCTAAAGTCCAAAAAAAGACTAAAGATTTACCGAATGTACCCGAATACCGAATGTATCCGAAAAAAACAACACGAATACCCGAATACCGAATGTATCCGAAAAATCTAAACCGAAAATATTGCCGAACCGAAATTTTTTTCCAAAACGAAAAAACCAAACGAAATTAAACGAAAATTTTTCTAGTGCACAAGTCTAGTGGATGAGTCG
Organism: Hyla sarda; assembly: GCF_029499605.1. Taxonomy (NCBI): domain Eukaryota; kingdom Metazoa; phylum Chordata; class Amphibia; order Anura; family Hylidae; genus Hyla; species Hyla sarda. Next base: position 160,123,351 of record NC_079195.1, on the reverse strand, counting down.
GTTGACCTAAATCTGCTTGGTGCTAAAAGATTTTTAAAATTCGAAGACCTGCGGTAGGTCACTCCAAATTGCAAGGGAATTAATTCTTTTAAGATCGGATCGTCCCTCAGGATGGACAAGTATTTTTTTAGGAAATTTTTAATGTGGCACATTTGTAATCAGTAATAAAATTGTATTTATAGGGGGCGTGGCTAGCTGAGCTGAGGATGAGACGTGCCGAGTAGGAGCTCCGTCAGGGCGACTCATGGCAAGGCACTTAGCCAGGTCATGAGAGGCAGAAATAAGGGCAGAAACAGACAGAAGGCTGCACAGACGTCTGCATCACAGCCGGGGACCATCAGCACCCTGTTTGCGGCAATACAGAAGAAGGAACAGGACTCAAGGCCCTCTCCCCCCGCGCACGACAGCCGCCATCTCTAACCGAGACCACAGCCTCGCTCTCGTTCCCACCTGCCTTCGCTTCGGACCGCGCGAACATGGCCGCGCGCTCGCACACGCAGCAACGGGAGAAGACTCTCGAGCCACCACAGCCGCCTGACCGCCCCGGATCGGAGGTGGAGGCGCTGCCTCAGAGACATAGAGACTGAGCACAAGCACGGGATCCTGCCTGGAAACAGCAAACGTCGGTGAACGAGGCCAGAGCCGCTTCTCAGACAGAGGCCTCCCCCCTGCATGAGTCGGCATGGGGTGACAGACAGGACTCCTCTGCTACAGGGATGGGCGGTAAAGTGCAGCTCCCTTTAGTCCCCTCACTTACCTCGGCGGTACGCACTATGTCTTCAGCATGTGACCAACAGTATGCCGAGAAACCAGGTCCAAAGCCCTCCCCATCTTTACAGCGGGGCTCTCTCCCACAGGCCTTGACCCCTGCACACCCGGACACACCGCAGAGTTCCATTGCACTGATCCCCCCCTGCAGTGCGCTCTAATACCATGTCTTATGCAGCTGCCACTGCATCCACTCATCCTGACAAGAGACACAGGGACTCATCTAATGACCCCCCATCACCAGGTTTTGCCACGCAGGCCCCTATCAGCATTAAGGGGCATACCAGTGCAGCTATTCACAAAACACCAGGCCCCCTGGCCCAGGATGTCACTAACTGGTGGGGGAAATGGACTCTGATCACACTGATGATTCTCACGGCTCAGCCTCGGACAATGATGTCCCTGACTATTGGGGAGCAAACCCGCCCGCAAAAAAAACTTTATTTAAGACCCCTGTCAAGTTTCACCCTCCACCTGCCTTCCAATCAGACCACTCTTCTTCCGACGACACTCTGGCAGACAGACGTCGTCCTCCTAGACGCCACCACACCCCTGATCTCCAGTGTGGTCAGTCTCGCCAGCTTGCAGACCAGTCATTGCCCTCTCCAGAGGCTGCAACCACTATGCTGAAACGATTTCCAGAGCTCCAGGCTCTCTTGGCACTCCTGCCTACTAAAGATGACATGAGACTCCTTGCCACTGATCTTAAGATGACTTGGAGGCGTGATCTTAAACCTGTTAAGGAGGATGTTGCCAAATTAACTGACAGAGTGAAAGACCTGGAGGACCTTAAAACTTCTATTTCGTCACAAGTCCATTCTCTTAATGAAGCTACCAAATCTCTCACCATGAAGCACTCTGCGATGGTTGACCAGCTAGACGATATGGACAATAGAAATACACGAAACAATATAAGGATAAAAGGTCTCTCTGAATCTGTCCTCCCACAAGACATTGATAAAACTCTACAGAGACTCCTTAACGAAATTTTACAAAAACCAAGTGACACCCCTCTGGAGTTGGACAGAGCTCACCGAGCCCTAAAAGCAAAGAGCCCAGACCCAGCGAGGCCCAGGGACATCATATGCAGGGTTCACCATTACACCACCAAGGATGAAATAATGCGCAAAGCTAGAGACTTGAAACACCTGAGTTACAATGGCTCACCTATCGCTTTGTACCCGGACTTGTCCTTACGTACTCTGAAACTAAAAGCAGCATTGAAACCACTCCTCTCGGTATTGAAAAATACCCAGATCATCTACAAGTGGGGCTATCCCTTTTCCTTAATTGCCAGACATGGCCGCACGACTGCAACGCTCCGCAAACCTGAAGATCTACCTGCCTTCCTGGACACTTTCAAATTGCCACAGATCTCCTTACCTGATTGGGAAGGCATGTACCAACCTGCGATGTGGCCGAGATACCAATCTCCTGACAGACCACAACAACAACTGGAGAGATCTGCCTACTTTCAAAAAGCCCAAAGCTTCCTTCAACAAGAGCCTAAGACCTGATTCGGGGACTTGTCCTGTTGGAATTCTACTTGACTCTGGTTTTGACTGTCTTTTTGTGGTAGCCCGTTGATGCCTGTTCTGATTACATACCACCTAGTTGATAGTTGATGTTTCGTGCCCCTTATATAGCCACTCACTGTGCCTTTACTGCCATTACTCTGCCTCCATGTACCTTTATTATTATGCTGAGGCAACGGTCTCTCTTGAGACTGCTCCAATACAGTGCCTACCATTTAGATTGTTTCCCCTGCTACACGTATGTAGATTATCCTCCCTCCTCAGTCATGGGAACTTTCACTGTTATAGTTGACAACACAGCCCTTCCGTTATAGAACTTGACCCTACCGTTGCTGACTACACCTGTTTTGTACCTTTTGTAGTATGATGATAGGACTGGTCCCTATCCTTTTGTTGGCCCTTAAGGCCTCCCCTATTAGACCCCGTTGCGTCCCGTTCTATCGGGTTGCTTGTTCACTTTCTCCTCTCCTCTTTTTCCTTCCTAATCTTTCTCCTTACTCTCTCTTTCTCTAGGATCAGCTGCTACCATGTCCACATGCCTCGAGACCGGATCGGTGAAATCTCTCACAGCTTACTTGGTAAGTGGAACATCTTAATACACTACACACATGGCAGCTAACATTAAATTGGCTTCCCTGAATGTTCAGAGATTCAACACCCCCAAAAAATGTCCCCAACTTTTGTATATGTTTCATAAACAAAGGACACACGTACTGTCACTGCAGGAAACACATTTTAGGACGGCCACATTCCCACAATCCCCACAAAATACTATTCACAATGGCTTCACAGCCCCAATCCCGACTCCAGATCGAAGGGGGTTTCCCTAGCATTCCATAAGTCATTGCCAGTAAAAATACTCTCCTCTTGTATAGACCCAAATGCACAATACTTATTTGCCAATTGTGCGATCGCCAACCAGACATTTACTGTGGCCTCCATATATGCCCCGAATAGGGAACAAGTAGAATTTCTGCTGAGGACCCTCTGTCCGACTTTGCCACAGGCCCCATACTTCTTAGTGGGGATTTTAATCTCCCCCTTTTCCCACACGATGACACCTCATCCGGCACCTCCACCATCTCACATAATAAACTGCGAGCATTGAGAAAGAGACTTCACACTATGCAGCTCAGCGACACCTGGCGAGCGCTTCATCCCCAAAAAAGGGATTATACCTTTTTCTCCTCTCCCAGACAAACATATAGCCGTATCGATTATATCTTCTGCCCACACTTCCTCCTGCCATCAGTAACTTTCACAGACATTGGCCTGAGACTGCTGTCGGATCATGCTCCTGTATATTGCTCGCTGACGTTCCCCTCTTTGTCGAGGCCGCAGTCCACCTGGAAACTCAATGAATCACTCCTGAGGGACACATTGTGTCTGCAGGATCTCAGAGACTCCATAACCCATTTTCTTTCGGATCACTCCTCTGACCCCTCCACTCCCATGATTAAATGGGAAGCATTAGAATGTGTGCTAAGGGGTGTCTTGATAAAACATGGCGCACGCCTGAAGAGGGAGGCGTCGGTGAAGTTGGTAGGCCTACATGACAAACTACTGACACTAGAAACCCTCCATAAACATTCACAACAGGAAGGTACATTGAGGGAGCTTAACCAAGTTCACAGCGAGCTCTTGGAGACAATAGCCACTAAGCATAGACACTACAAACAACTTACGGGACGTCTCTTTTATGAATGGGGGAATAAGGCAGGTAGACTATTGGCTAACGCCCTAAAGGAAAAACGCTCCTCCCTGTTTGTCCCTTCTACCAAGACTGGCGCTGGCGCATTACGTGTATTGACGCCGGATATCCTTGAGGCGTTTCGCCAGTACTATATCTCCCTATATAACCTCCCACCGCCTACCCAACTAGACTCCTCAGGATCAGAACCGGTGACACTCGACCAATACATTTCTGATACAGCCCTCACCCCCCCTCAACCCAACAATCACCCAAGAATTGGAGGAGCCGTTTGTACATGTGGAATTGGAAGCCGCTTTTTCTTCACTACCATCTGGTAAGAGCCCCGGCCCTGACGGGTACTCCGCAAAATTCTACAAGGTTCTCCAACCGAACCTCTTGCCCATCCTACTAGCGGCTTTCAATGACATATCTGCAACCACGGCCCCCCTCCGTCCTTTTTGCGTGCCTTCATCACAGTTCTGCCCAAGAGTGGCAAGGATCCCATGCAATGTCCTAGCTATAGACCCATGTCCCTGATAAATTCCGATGCCAAGCTATTTTCAAAACTCATTGCCAACAGATTGTCGGCTCACATGGAGTATCTAGTCCTCCCAGACCAAGTAGGTTTTATTAGAGGTAGAGAGGCAAGGGATAATACCTTACGCACATTCTCCATGGTACAATACGTTAAGCAAAGTGGTTTCCCTTTGTTTCTCCTCTCTCTTGATGCCGAAAAGGCCTTTGATTGGGTGGACTGGTGCGTCATGTCAGCTGCACTTTCCCAGATTGGAGCCACCATGCTCTCCCGTATAATGGCCCTATACTCTAAACCCCAGGCCCAGATTCGTATAAATGGCTGCTTGTCCCGACTCTTTGATATTTGTAATGGCACATGCCAGGGGTGCCCCTTATCCCCTATCTTATACGTGTTATGCATGGAACACCTCTTAGTGGATATTAGACAAAACCTGGATATCAGAGGACTCACCCTGGCGTCACGCCATTACAAATGCTCAGCTTTCGCTGACGATTTGTTGCTATACCTTTCATCCCCCCATATCTCCCTTCCGTCACTCATGGCCACGATAAATAGATTCTCCAAATTTAGTCATTACAAGCTTAACCCTTCCAAGTGTGAGGCCCTAAACCTCACGCTCCCTCCCTCAGTTGTGCACCACTTAAAAGCCACGTACCCTTTCAGATGGCAGCCTACGTCCCTCTCTTATCTAGGTGTACTGGTACTGGCAGACATCTTTAACACTTATAGACTTAACTTCCCACCTCTCCTGTGCTCATTGAAGGGCGACTTGGGGAGGTGGGAAAGGAAAGACTTTTCCTGGGTTGGCAGAGTGAATATAATGAAAATGAACGTACTCCCTAGGCTCCTATATTTGTTCTCCTGTTTACCCATACACCTGCCCCGTACCTTCTTCAAGGAACTCTCTTCGCTACAATCTGCTTTTGTGTGGTCCAACAAACATCCCAGAATAGCCAAACACATCCTCATTCGTAGAAAGCGTGATGGTGGATTAGCCCTACCGGAATACTTGTCGTATTACTTGGCGATGGTATTGACCAGAGTACTGGATTGCTGCCATCGCGACAGCGACAAACAATGGGTGCAATTGGAGGGTGTAGTATTAGGCAGCGACCCAATGGCTTTCCTGTGGAGACCTTCCTTGGGTCAGACTGCAAAGGACGCTCCCAGCCTTCTCCCGGTGCTCTCCTCGATACATCGCTCTCGTAAAACATATCTTTCTAGGCTTGGTCTCTTCCCTCATGATGGCCCCCTAACTCCTCTTTTTGATAACCCTACGTTCCCCCCGGCTCACGGCAGGCAACAGTTCTTGGGCCTCTCCCGTAACAGTGGTGTAACATTCTACAAACTCCTTAATCTGTCCTCATTAAAAGCCATTAGTGACGTTCTGAATGACACAACCCACTCCCCGACACATACTTTTCAGTACGCACAACTTTTCCACTATTATCATTCAATGAAACATAAACCACGTCTTCACAGACCCTTAACTAGATTTGAAACGCTGTGTGTATGCACCCGCTCTGTTGGGCGCGCAATCAGCCTTCTCTACTCTATTCTTCTTGACAAAGCGACTGAGCTTCCCCTATACTTCCGGAAATGTTGGCAAATAGACCTAGGCCGTCATATTCCGGATGACCAATGGAGCAGGACATCGCTTCCTGTCATAGGAGCTCGATATCCTGTAAATATCAAGAGACGAACTATAAAATATTAACCCGATGGTATAGAGTCCCAGCCCTACTGGCCTGCTATTATCAAGGAGTTCCTGACACTTGTTGGCGTTGTTCACAGGGCAGAGGAGACATGACTCATATTTGGTTGACGTGCCCTGCTCTTTCGGGTTTCTGGAATTGTGTCACTGATATAATCACACATTGTCACTTCTATACGATTGGCCCACACTCCGGAAACACTCCTCCTATCTGTCCTACCCCAGAACATACCAAAATCTTCTTCCAAACTGATCGTATTCCTGCTGATGGCAGCCCGAGCGACAATACCCAGACAATGGAAATCCACGACCCCTCCCACGATCTCGACTTGGCTCAAAGTGGTATCTCACATCCATAGGATGGAGGAACTGTCTGCAGACACAGTAGCACAATCATCCCGATACTCAGCCATATGGCAACCGTGGCTGGTCTTCTTGAACTCACCGCAATTCTCCACTCTCCACCTGACTGCGTGACATTCTCGGTGTCGTGAGGACGTGTCCGTAGGCAGGTCACACGCATTCACGACGCTCACATGTCCTTCTCTGCTAATCCACGTCATACAGACAACTGTGACAGAGAGAGTAACCGATCTGGTCTGCGAGGTAAGCCCAGTATCCCCTACCCCTTTCTGATCCTTCCCTTCCTCGTATCTCTCCAGCCTCGATAAAGATAAATTGACCGCCTTTTTGATTAATGTATTATATTCTGGTATTGTTGAGATGGATCCATATCTAACACCTCATAATAGTTCACATTTTATGTCATCTTTGTACATGTATTAAAATGTTTTTTTTTTTATTCTGTATTTTTAAATATTTTTGTCTAGTTTGTAAGGGGTTAATTCTTAGCCCTGAAAGGGTTAAGAATTTCCCCTATATATACTCTGTCTGTAGTGCTTTTCCACATGCCTGAAGAAGCAGAACTCCCGTGAAACACGTTGCATTGTGGGTAATTAAACACCCTGAATTTTATCTTGGTTTCAGCGCTTGATTTTACCTTGCTTTCATTTGGAGGATTTTTTTTTAAATCTTTTTATCTTAGGGATTGTGAGGCCCTATGGTCTCCTCATGCTGCCGCCAACTCCACGCTGTATCATTCAGCCACTATATGGTCTCCTCTTGCTGCTGCCAATTCCAGGCTGTGTCATTCTGCCAGATTATGGTCTCCACATGCTGCTGCCACCTCTAGGCTCTGTCATTGTGTCGCCATGTGACATGTGACTCCTTGTTGGATTTGGTCTTTTGTAACCACACATTGTTAACAAATCTTAAATTTAAATTTAAAAAAATCTATAGAGCGATAACAATGAACCATCACTGATTAAAGTAAACATTTGCACTTTCACAGTCAGAGGGGTGCTAAGAGGCAGGGGCTTGAACAGGTGGTATCTTGCCTGGCGGAGGACCGCCAGCTCTATTTTAAGATACAAGTACAAGCTTTTTCACTGCAGCCACTTCTAGCTTTATGTGCCCATTTACCCAATTGCACAGAAGCTGAATGTGCTCCTGTCAAGTTTCTGGTACTGCATTCCCTACCTTTTCAAGTGGGGGTGCGCTGAGAAGCAGGGGCTGGAACAGGTGGTAGCTCACCTTATGGTGGACCACCAGCTCAATGCTCACCAGAATGGGTAATCAAAAAATGTAAATAAATTCAAATAAAAAAATCTAATAAAAATTGCGTAAAAAAATCTGCCACATCCAGACGCTGTAATCTGCATGTCATACTGAATAACAGTATTATTTCACTAACACAGCACACTCCCTATGCGTGTTAGGACAAGACAAAGTGTTCTACACCCCTATTGAGCCTCTATGTAGGCCAGAAATAGCCATTTTGTAATAGCGATTCGCCGCAAATAAATTCGTACCGAACAAAAAATTTTCTGAAAATTCAGCAAATTAGCCGAATTTTTCCCAAATTCGCTCATCTCTAAATTTATAAAAAGTAAATGTACATCCTGGTGAGCTGGTACTTAACGCACCAGAAATCACATTTACGTCCTATGCATAACCGCGAGCATCGGAGTGCTGCTCGCATCATGCGCGGCAGGTCCCGGCTGCTGATAGCAGTCAGGGATCCGCCCGTAATGGCGATAGTGATAGTGATCGCGATAGCGCGGATGTCCGCCATTAACCCATCAGATGCCGTGATCAATACAGATCACGGCATCTGCAGCATCACGGTACTTTGAATGGCTGCCGCAGTGATCCCATCATCCAGCATGGTGGCCAAGGTTCCCTCACCTTGCTCCGGCCGTCTCCCGGGGCCAGAGCAGAAGATGACCGATAATTCTGCTCAGTGCTATTTCCTATGCATAGCACTGAACAGTATTAGCGATCAAATGATTGCTATAAATAGTCCCCTATGGGGACTATTAAAGAGTAAAAATAAAAGTAAAAAAATGTGAAAAAAACCCTCCCCCAATAAAAACGTAAATTGTCTCATTTTTCCTATTTCACCCCCAAAAACTGTAAAAAAAAAAAAAATTATATACATATTTGGTATTGCCGCGTGCATAAATATCCCAACTATTAAAATAAAATGTTAATGATACCGTATGGTGAACGTAAAAAAAAAGTCCAAATGCTCTTTTATAACATTTTATTCCCAAAAAAATTAATTAAAAAAGTATTAAAAGTTTTATATAAGCAAATATGGTATCAATAAAAGTACAGATCACGGCGCAAACAATAAGCCCTCATACCACCGCTTATACGGAAAAATGAAAAAGTTATAGATCTTCAAAATAGGAGGATTTTAAACGTACTAATTTGGTTAAACAGTTTGCAATTTTTTTTAAGCACAACAGTAATAGAAAAGTATATTATCATGTGCATCATTTTTATCATATTGACTCAAAGAATAAACATCATGTCATTTTTACCGTAAATTGTACGGCGTGAAAACGAAACCTTACAAAATTAGCAAAATTGCGGTTTTCTATTTAATTTCCCCACACAAATAGTATTTTTTTTGTTGCGCCATACATTTTATGGTAAAGTGAGTGATGGCATTACAATAGACAACTTGTCGTGCAAAAAACAAGCCCTCATACTAGTCTGTGGATAAAAATATAAAAGAGTTATGATTTTTTGAAGGCGAGGAGGAAAAAACGAAAACGTAAAAATAAAATTGTCTGAGTCCTTAAGGCTCAAATGGGCTGAGTCCTTAAGGGGTTAAGGACGGACCCATTTTTTACCTCAATGACCAGGCTCTTTTTTTTTTTTACATGTATCTCTTTAAGTGGTAATAACTTCAGAACGCTTTTTCTGAGCAGAGCGATTCTGAGATAGTTTTTTCGTGACATATTGTACTTTATATAAGTGGTGCATTTTTGTTGACAAATGCAGCATTTTTTGTGAAAAACTTCAAAATATTGTGAAAAACTTGAAAATGTCTGGCTTTTTTATAGTGTACACTGCGGTAAAAGTGATGTTATATTTATTCAGTGGGTCAGTACGATTATGGCGATACCCATTTTATTTAGCTTTCCATATCGTCCCTCGGCGGCACACAAAGGGTTAATATCTTTCTTTTCTCCTACTGGACAGAAGGATATTATCATAATGGGATTAATTAACTACTAATAAAGTAATCAACCAATCCAGGCACCTGCCCGGCAAACTGATATCCATAAAAACCCCCACAGACATAGAAGACACGTGTTATTTTCTAGTATGTTTTTATCTTTTAGGTACAGCCCTTCACAGGGTTAATTTGCTTCGCTGGCTCTGCCTGAGGGTCTTAGGCCTCCAGTGTGAATTGCGGCCCGTGCTTCTTCCCCAGAGTCCTGGGGATCGCAGGTGAGGGATATCGGGACCTTGGGGGAATGCTGCCCGGGGAGTCTGTATCTCTATCGGGACCGACCCCTGTTGTATCATTTACCTTGCGATCCGCTCCCCTGCCTCGGCCTCCATACCACAGAGTTCCCGGCGTGGCTTCCGGCTGGCTGCCCGCACACTCTGTTTGCAGTACGCATGTGCCGCTGATGTCGCGCTTCCGGAGCCCAGTACTGCGGACCTCCCGGGCCCTTCAGGTAAGGGGAATTTTTCCCTCTGTTTTCGGTCAACTTCCGGTTCCAGTAGGGCCGGGATTTAGCTTATTTAAGCAGGCCTGTACCAGGTATCGGTCCAGCCTCTGCCAGGTGCGCGACTCTGCCAGCATACAGGTATGTCCTATGGAGTGGGCAAGCCTATTCCTTAGGAAAATTTGTTAGGTTTACACCTACTCTTGCTCTATCTTAACCTGGTCATTATGTTATGGGTTATCCCATCCGTTAATGCTCCTTACTCTCCTAAGTTATGATGTCATAAATCACTTGTTAATATAGCTGTTTATGATATTGCAGGATGGATAGGCCTCAGGAATCCCATTCCTCTAAGAAAAGGAGAAGAAAGGAGCATCATAAGATGTGTCTTCAGTGCAGCCAACCTTTACCAGATGAGTACTCTCTTGACCTGTGTTCAGCCTGTTCCGAGTATACTCCAGCCTCCAGTACTTTCCAATCTGAAGCTAAACAATTGTTTGGATGGTTTAGATCTAGCCTGCAATCTGTATTGTCTGACATCTCTAGTCAAAAAACTTCTAGATCCTCCAAAACCGCAGCGAAAGCCCCTATGTCACCTGTATCTTCGTTAACGTCTTCTTCTGAGTCTGACGGTGAATTCGATTCATCCTCTTCTAAGGAACTAGCTGAAGTTGGCACTCCGGAGGATTATTACCTCTTTAACCCTTAAGGACACATGACGTACTGGAACGTCATGTGTCCGCTCCCGATCTATAGCGGGTCGGGACCGGCCTCTAACAACGGCCGGGACCCGTGGCTAATAGCGCGCGGCATTGATCGCGGTGCCGCGCACTATTAACCCTTTAGACGTGGTGTTCAAAGTTGAATGCCGCGTCTAAAGTGAAAGTATGCCGGTTAGCTCAGTGGGCTGTTCGGGATAGCCGTGGCGAAATCGCGGCATCCCGAACAGCTTACAGGACAGCAGGAGGGTCCCTACCTTCCTCCTCGCTGTCCGATCGCCGAATGACTGCTCAGTGCCTGAGATCCAGGCATGAGCAGTCAAGCGGCAGAATCATTGATCACTGGTTTCCTATGAGAAACCAGTGATCAATGTAAAAGATCAGTGTGTGCAGTGTTATAGGTCCCTATGGGAGCTATAACACTGCAAAAAAAAGTGAAAAAAGTGAATAAAGATCATTTAACCCCTTCCCTATTAAAAGTTTGAATCACCGCCCCTTTTCCCATAAAAAAAAACAACACAGAGTAAATAAAAATAAACATATATGGATAAACATATATGGTATCGCCGCGTGCGGAAATGTCCAAATTATAAAAATATATTGTTAATTAAACCGCATGGTCAATGGCGTACGCGCAAAAAAATTTCAAAGTCCAAAATAGTGCATTTTTGGTCACTTTTTATATCATGAAAAAATGAATAAAAAGCGATCAATAAGTCCTGTCAATGCAAAAATGGTACCGCTAAAAACTTCAGATCACGGTGCAAAAAATTAGCCCTCATACCGCCCCATATGCACAAAAATAAAAAAAGTTATAGGGGTCAGAAGATGACAATTTTAAATGTATTAATTTTCCTGCATGTAGTTATGATTTTTTCCAGAAGTACGACAATATCAAACCTATATAAGTAGGGTATCATTTTAATAGTATGGACCTACAGAATAAAGATAAGGTGTCATTTTTACCGAAAAATGTACTACGTAGAAACGGAAGCCCCCAAAAGTTACAAAACAGCGTTTTTGTTTCCAATTTTGTCTCACAATAATTTTTTTTCCGTTTCGCCGTAAATATTTGGGCAAAATGACTGATGTCATTACAAAGTAGAATTGGTGGCGCAAACAATAAGCCATCATATGGATTTTTAGGTGCAAAATTTAAAGAGTTATGATTTTTTAAAGGCAAGGAGGAAAAAACAAAAATGCAAAAACAGAAAAACCCTCGTTCCTTAAGAGGTTAAAAAAGAGAAAATTTATTCTTTGATGAAAGCTGTAAAAAAGACTGTTGAAGGTGCCCCTTCTGATGAAAGTTTACCTAAAAAGAAGCTCTTTTTTTATTTTCCGCAGGCCGGTGCTTCTGTTTTTCCAGGTCAGCCATTGTTGGATCCCTTGATTAAAGCTGAACAGCAGAAACCTGAAAAGAAATCCGATTTGGGATCCAGATTTAAGATGACATATAAAATGGATCCCAAAAGCACAGAGTCTTGGGAGTATCTCCCTAAGGGTGCATGCACACTACGTTTCTTAAGATACGGGACCGTATACTGCTGGGGAGAGGGGGGCGGAGAGTCAGGGGCGGGGCAACCGCACACTGCCATATGCGGTCCCGTATCTAATGTATTTCAATGAGCGACCGGAGTGAAACGCTGCCTCCGGTCGGCTCCGTTTTGCCCCGTATACGGTTTCCCGACCGGACCTAAAAACGCTGTTGACTATGTTTGTAGGTCCGGTCGGGAAACCGTATACGGGCCAAAACGGAGCCGACCGGAGGCAGCGTTTCACGCCAGTCGCTCATTGAAATACATTAGATATGGGACCGCATATGGCAGCGTGTGGTTGCCCCGCCCACAACTCTCCGCCCCCCTCTCCCCAGCCGTATACGGTCCCGTATCTTAAGAAACGTAGTGTGTATGCACCCTAAGATTGATTTAGCTGTTGCTAGATTATCTAAGAAGTCTATGTTTCCCTCTGATGAATCCTCCTTACTAAAAGACCATATGGATAGGAGAGCAGAGGGATCTCTCAAGAGGATATATTCCTCAGCTGCTTCAGCCTGCAAGGCATCCATAGCCTCTACTTCAGTGGGTCGTGCTTTACGTATATGGCTGTCTTAGCTTACTAGAGACTTACTATATGATGTTTCCAGAGAGGAAATTTTGCAGGATTTACCCAAAATGAAGTTAGCTGCAGATTTTTTTGCAGACTTCCCTCTGGATGTTGTACGTCTAAACTCTAAAATTCTTGCCAGTTCTACCGCAGCTAGAAGGGCTCTCTGGCTTAAAGAATGGTCAGGGGATGTCCCTGCCCAAAACCATTTTCGCTCTTTACCTTTTGAGGGTAGTGAACTTTTTGGGCTCCAACTAAATCCTATCCTTGAGGGCATGAGCAGTAAGAAAGGGGTATTTTTTTCCTCCCCACCTAAAAAGCCTTCTAACTGTAATAAGAGGAGACAGTTTCGTTACTCTCCTCCTCATAGGAGGTTTGTTGCCCAAAGAGGTAGACAAATACGTCAAAATCGTCAGCAGTCTTCCTCTTATAAGAAGAAATCTCCCCAAGGGGGGGAAAAGAGCAAGGGTTTTTGACACCAGCTCCTGGTTACCCCGAGTCGGCGCCAGGCTCTCCCTTTTTGCCTCCCAATGGCACGGGCCAGATTAATTGCACCCAAGAATTCTTAGAGAGGTAAGTTCAGTAATATCTGTACCCCTGTTCATGATATTTAGAGATTCACTGGTATTTGGTATTGTGCCAAGGGACTGGCGCAATGCGAATGTGGTGCCAATCTTCAAAAAGGGCTCTAGGTCTTCTCCAGGAAACTATAGACCGGTAAGTTTAACGTGCATTGTGGGTAAATTGTTTGAAGGACTTATAATGGACTACATACAGGAATACATAGGGGATAATTGTATTATAAGTGATAACCAGCATGGGTTTACTAAGGATAGAAGTTGTCAAACCAATCTAATTTGCTTTTATGAAGAGGTGACTAGAAGCCTTGACAGAGGAATGGCTGTGGATATAGTGTTTCTGGATTTTGCTAAAGCATTTGATACTGTCCCTCATAGACGTCTGACAGGTAAGTTAAGGTCTTTGGGTTTGGAAATTTTAGTTTGTAACTGGATTGAACTCTGGCTCATGGATCGTACCCAGAGAGTGGTGGTCAATGATTCGTACTCTGATTGGTCCCCGGTAATTAGTGGTGTACCCCAAGGTTCTGTACTGGGCCCGCTGTTGTTTAATTTATTTATAAATGATATAGAGGATGGTATTAACAGCTCTGTTTCTATCTTTGCAGATGACACCAAGCTTTGTAGCACAGTACAGTCTATAGAGGAGGTGTATAGGTTACAAGATGACTTGGATAGACTAAGTGTCTGGGCATCCACTTGGCAAATGAGGTTCAATGTGGATAAATGTAAAGTTATGCATCTAGGTACTAATAACCTGCATGCGTCGTATGTCTTAGGGGGGATTAAACTGGCAGAGTCACTGGTAGAGAAGGATCTGGGTGTACTTGTAGATCACAGATTACAGAATAGCATGCAATGTCAGGCTGCTGCTTCCAAAGCCAGCAGGATATTGTCATGTATAAAAAGAGGCATGGACTCAAGGGACAGGGACATAATACTCCCCCTTTATAAAGCATTGGTACGGCCTCACCTGGAATATGCTGTTCAGTTTTGGTCACTTGTCCATAAAAGGGACACTGTGGAGCTGGAAAGGGTGCAGAGACGCGCGACTAAACTAATATGGGGCATGGAACATCTTAGCTATGAGGAGCGATTAAAGGAGTTACAATTGTTTAGTCTTGAGAAGAGACGTTTAAGGGGGGATATGATAAACGTATATAAGTATATTAATGGCCCATACAAAAAATATGGAAAAAAAACTGTTCCAGGTTAAACCCCCCCAAAGGATGAGGGGGGCACTCCCTCCGTCTGGAGAAGAAAAAGTTTAGTCTCAAGGGGCGACACGCCTTCTTTACCATGAGAACTGTGAACTTATAGTCTACCTCAGGAACTGGTCACAGCAGGAAAAATTAACAGCTTTAAAACAGGATTAGATACATTCCAGGAACAAAATAACATTAATGCTTATGAAGAAATATAAAATCCCATCCCTTCCCCAATATCGCGCCACACCCCTACTCTTAAATTCCCTGGTTGAACTTGATGGACATATGTCTTTTTTCAACCGTACTAACTATGTAACTATGTAACATTCTCAGACTTGTGGGTAAACTCAGTCGTGTTCAGGGGCTCCGCAATAGAATTTTCAAGAAAACCTCCAAACAAATTCTTTATCAATGGCCACTCAAGCCAACAGGAAGGTTCAGTCATTCTGCTCCATCTATCGCAGAGACCACCCTGACCATCTGGATGGTCTCTCCCTTCCGTGGAACAACAGGTTCCTGTATGCATTTCCTCCAGTCCCCCTTATTTCCAGAATGCTGACAAAGATCAAGGAAGAACATGCAGTAGTCCTCACAATCCTTCCATTCTGGCCCACGAGGGCTTGGTTCCAGCTGGCATGAAAGCTTTCGAAAGGCTGTCTTTGGGAGCTTCCCCTCATTCCGGACTTACTATTGCAGGAAGACCTCTGCCATCCGGCTCTTCACAAGCTGAGGTTGACAGCTTGGCTACTGAGACGTTGAGACTCAGCACGCAAGGCTTCTCTGAAGATGTAATATGCCTCATCGCAGCCTCTAGGAAACCGTCCACCTTCAAGCTCTACTCCAGAGTTATGAGTTTATTCAATTCTTGGTGTCTGACTCATCATGTTGATTCCCCCTCCTTATCTCATGTGTTGGATTTTTTGAAGGATGGTTTCAATAAGGGCCTTAAGCCGAATACTTTAAGAGTGCATTTTTCGGCAATTAATAACTTTTTTCAAGGTTCTTTCTCAAATAATGCTCTGGTTTCTAGATTTTTCACGGCGGTCTCCAATCTCAGACCTTCAGTGACACCTCCAGTCCCCTCCTGGGACTTACCATCGGTCCTTCAATCACTAATCGGTCATCCTTTTGAACCTATGGAAGATGCAGACATCACGTTTGACTCCTGGAAAAGCCTGTTTTTTGTGGCCATATCCTCAGCTAAGAGGGTCTTGGAGCTTCAAGCTTTATCCATACTTCCTCCATACCTCAAAGTTCATGATGATTGTTTAATTCTACATCTGGATCCTGCATTCAGACCTAAAGTGTGCACGGTCTCCAACCTTACTCAAGAAATTTTCCTTCCTGACTTCTATCCTAACCCTGAAGATGAAGTTCAATCCTCTCTTCACACATTGGACGTGAAAAGGTCGGTTCTATGCTATCTTAATAGAACCCAGACTTTTAGAGGCTCAGAAGCCCTTTTTCTTAAATTTCTGGGTCCAAATAAAGGCAAACCAGCTTCCAAGTCTTCACTGGCAAGATGGATTAAGGATCTAATTTGTCTCTGCTATTCCCTTAAAGGTAAAGAAGCTCCCATTGGTGTCCGTGCTCACTCCACCCGGGCGATGTCTACATCCTGGGCGAACCTAGCCCAGGTATCTCTTGACCCGATATGTCGAGTAGCAACTTGGTCATCGCCGGACACTTTTATTAACCACTACAAGTTGAATCTCGCAGCTGGCAGGGAAGCGTCCTTTGGCAGACAAGTGCTGGAATTAGCAACCTCTTTGCCCTCTCTTTGATTTACTGCTTTGTATATTCCGTTGTGTGCCGCCAAGGGACGATATGGAAGGTTAAAATTTACTTATCGAAATGTTTTCTTTCCATGAGTCCCGAGGCGGCACAGATACCCTCCCTATTAAAAAATTTTTTGCTGCATACTACACATTTCTCCTATGTTTGTGTTTTTTTTTATGGATATTAGGTTGCCGGGCAGGTGCCTGGATTGGTTGATTACTTTATTAGTAGTTAATTGATCCCATTATGATAATATTCTTCTGTCCAGTAGGAGAAAATAAAGATATTAACCCTTTGTGTGCCGCCTCGGGACTCATGGAAAGAAAAAATGTTGGTAAGTAAATTTTAACCTTCTATGTTCTTTTTCCTTTTCTGAGCAAAATTCTTTTTCTGCCATTAATTTTCCAACAGCCGTAACTTTTTTTATTTTTTGTCCGACGCCATTGAGTAGTGGCTTATTTTTTGCGGGATGAGCTGTACTTTTTATTGGTATAATTTTTGTGCTACGTGCTACCTTTTGATCTATTTATTCCGCTATTTGTACCAACATTGGCCAATTTTGTGCTTTTTTTATGTTTTTTTACGGCGTTCACCGTGTGGGATAATTTACATTATAGTTTTATAGTACACGTCATTACTGTTACGCCGAGCGCTCCGGGTCCCCGCTCCTCCCCGGAGCGCTCGCTTCACTCTCCCCGCTGCAGCGCTCCGGTCACGTCCTCCGACCCGGGGCGCTGCGATTCCGCTGCCAGCCGGGATGCGATTCGCGATGCGGGTAGCGCCCGCTCGCGATGCGCACCCCGGCTCCCCTACCTGACTCGCTCTCCGTCTGTTCTGTCCCGGCGCGCGCGGCCCCGCTCCCTAGGGCGCGCGCGCGCCGGGTCTCTGCGATTTAAAGGGCCACTGCGCCGCTGATTGGCGCAGTGGTTCCAATTAGTGTGTTCACCTGTGCACTTCCCTATATCACCTCACTTCCCCTGCACTCCCTTGCCGGATCTTGTTGCCATTGTGCCAGTGAAAGCGTTCCTTGTGTGTTCCTAGCCTGTGTTCCAGACCTTCTGCCGTTGCCCCTGACTACGATCCTTGCTGCCTGCCCCGACCTTCTGCTACGTCCGACCTTGCTTCTGCCTACTCCCTTGTACCGCGCCTATCTTCAGCAGCCAGAGAGGTGAGCCGTTGCTAGTGGATACGACCTGGTCACTACCGCCGCAGCAAGACCATCCCGCTTTGCGGCGGGCTCTGGTGAAAACCAGTAGTGGCTTAGAACCGGTCCACTAGCACGGTCCACGCCAATCCCTCTCTGGCACAGAGGATCCACTACCTGCCAGCCGGCATCGTGACAGTAGATCCGGCCATGGATCCCGCTGAAGTTCCTCTGCCAGTTGTCGCTGACCTCACCACGGTGGTCGCCCAGCAGTCACAACAGATAGCGCAACAAGGCCAACAGCTGTCTCAACTGACCGTTATGCTACAACAGTTACTACCACAGCTTCAGCAGTCATCTCCTCCGCCAGCTCCTGCACCTCCTCCGCAGCGAGTGGCCGCTCCTGGGATACGCTTATCCTTGCCGGATAAATTTGATGGGGACTCTAAGTTTTGCCGTGGCTTTCTTTCCCAATGTTCCCTGCATCTGGAGATGATGTCGGACCTGTTTCCCACTGAAAGGTCTAAGGTGGCTTTCGTAGTCAGCCTTCTGTCCGGAAAAGCCCTGTCATGGGCCACACCGCTCTGGGACCGCAATGACCCCGTCACTGCCTCTGTACACTCCTTCTTCTCGGAAATCCGAAGTGTCTTTGAGGAACCTGCCCGAGCCTCTTCTGCTGAGACTGCCCTGTTGAACCTGGTCCAGGGTAATTCTTCCGTTGGCGAGTATGCCGTACAATTCCGTACTCTTGCTTCAGAATTGTCCTGGAATAATGAGGCCCTCTGCGCGACCTTCAAAAAAGGCCTATCCAGCAACATTAAAGATGTTCTGGCCGCACGAGAAATTCCTGCTAATCTACATGAACTTATTCACCTAGCCACTCGCATTGACATGCGTTTTTTCCGAAAGGCGTCAGGAACTCCGCCAAGATATGGACTCTGTTCGCACGAGGCGTTTCTTCTCCTCGGCTCCTCTCTCCTCTGGTCCCCTGCAATCTGTTCCTGTGCCTCCCGCCGTGGAGGCTATGCAGGTCGACCGGTCTCGCCTGACACCTCAAGAGAGGACACGACGCCGTATGGAGAACCTCTGCCTGTACTGTGCTAGTACCGAACACTTCCTGAGAGATTGTCCTATCCGTCCTCCCCGCCTGGAAAGACGTTCGCTGACTCCGCACAAAGGTGAGACAGTCCTTGATGTCTACTCTGCTTCTCCACGTCTTACTGTGCCTGTGCGGATGTCTGCCTCTGCCTTCTCCTTCTCTACAGTGGCCTTCTTGGACTCTGGATCTGCAGGAAATTTTATTTTGGCCTCTCTCGTCAACAGGTTCAACATCCCGGTGACCAGTCTCGCCAGACCCCTCTACATCAATTGTGTAAATAATGAAAGATTGGACTGTACCATACGTTTCCGCACGGAGCCCCTTCTTATGAGCATCGGATCTCATCATGAGAGGATTGAACTTTTGGTCCTCCCCAATTGCACCTCGGAAATTCTCCTTGGACTTCCCTGGCTTCAACTTCATTCCCCAACCCTGGATTGGTCCACTGGGGAGATCAAGAGTTGGGGGTCCTCTTGTTCCAAGAACTGTCTAAAACCGGTTCCCAGTAACCCTTGCCGTAACTCTGTGGTTCCTCCAGTAACCGGTCTCCCTAAGGCCTATATGGACTTCGCGGATGTTTTCTGCAAAAAACAAGCTGAGACTCTACCTCCTCACAGGCCTTATGATTGCCCTATCGACCTCCTCCCGGGCACTACTCCACCCCGGGGCAGAATTTATCCTCTCTCTGCCCCAGAGACTCTTGCCATGTCCGAATACGTCCAGGAGAATCTAAAAAAGGGCTTTATCCGTAAATCCTCCTCTCCTGCCGGAGCCGGATTTTTCTTTGTGTCCAAAAAAGATGGCTCCCTACGTCCTTGCATTGACTACCGCGGTCTTAATAAAATCACGGTTAAGAACCGCTACCCTTTACCCCTCATCTCTGAACTCTTTGATCGCCTCCAAGGTGCCCACATCTTTACTAAATTGGACTTAAGAGGCGCCTATAACCTCATCCGCATCAGAGAGGGGGACGAGTGGAAAACGGCATTTAACACCAGAGATGGACACTTTGAGTATCTGGTCATGCCCTTTGGCCTGTGCAACGCCCCTGCCGTCTTCCAAGACTTTGTCAATGAAATTTTTCGTGATCTGTTATACTCCTGTGTTGTTGTATATCTGGACGATATCCTAATTTTTTCTGCCAATCTAGAAGAACACCGCCAGCATGTCCGTATGGTTCTTCAGAGACTTCGTGACAACCAACTCTATGCCAAAATTGATGAAATGTCTGTTTGAATGCCAATCTCTTCCTTTTCTAGGATATTTGGTCTCTGGCCAGGGACTACAGATGGATCCAGACAAACTCTCTGCCGTCTTAGATTGGCCACGCCCCTCCGGACTCCGTGCTATCCAACGCTTTTTGGGGTTCGCCAATTATTACAGGCAATTTATTCCACATTTTTCTACCATTGTGGCTCCTATCGTGGCTTTAACCAAAAAAAATGCTGATCCCAAGTCCTGGCCTCCTCAAGCAGAAGACGCCTTTAAACGACTCAAGTCTGCCTTTTCTTCGGCTCCCGTCCTCTCCAGACCTGACCCTTCCAAACCCTTCCTATTGGAGGTTGATGCCTCCTCAGTGGGAGCTGGAGCTGTTCTTCTACAAAAAAATTCTTCCGGGCATGCTGTCACTTGTGGTTTTTTCTCTAGGACCTTCTCTCCAGCGGAGAGGAACTACTCCATCGGGGATCGAGAGCTTCTAGCCATTAAATTAGCACTTGAGGAATGGAGGCATCTGCTGGAGGGATCAAGTTCTCCTGTTATTATCTACACCGACCACAAGAACCTCTCCTACCTCCAGTCTGCCCAACGGCTGAATCCTCGCCAGGCCCGGTGGTCTCTGTTCTTTGCCCGATTTAATTTTGAGATTCACTTTCGTCCTGCCGATAAGAACATTAGGGCCGATGCTCTCTCTCGTTCCTCGGATGCCTCAGAAGTTGAACTCTCTCCGCAACACATCATTCCACCTGACTGCCTGATCTCCACTTCTCCTGCCTCCATCAGGCAGACTCCTCCAGGAAAGACCTTTGTTTCTCCTCGCCAACGCCTCGGAATCCTCAAATGGGGTCACTCCTCCCATCTCGCAGGTCATGCGGGTATCAAGAAATCTGTGCAACTCATCTCCCGCTTCTATTGGTGGCCGACTCTGGAGACGGATGTTGTGGACTTTGTGCGAGCCTGCACTATCTGTGCCCGGGATAAGACTCCTCGCCAGAAGCCCGCTGGTTTTCTTCATCCTCTGCCTGTCCCCGAACAGCCTTGGTCTCTGATTGGTATGGATTTCATTACTGATTTACCCCCTTCCCGTGGCAACACTGTTATTTGGGTGGTCGTTGATCGATTCTCCAAAATGGCACATTTCATCCCTCTTCCTGGTCTTCCTTCTGCGCCTCAGTTGGCTAAACAATTTTTTGTACACATTTTTCGTCTTCACGGGTTGCCTACGCAGATTGTCTCGGATAGAGGCGTCCAATTCGTGTCTAAATTCTGGAGGGCTCTCTGTAAACAACTCAAGATTAAATTAAATTTTTCTTCTGCATATCATCCCCAGTCCAATGGACAAGTAGAAAGAATTAACCAGATCTTGGGTGATTATTTGCGACATTTTGTTTCCTCCCGCCAGGATGACTGGGCAGATCTCCTCCCATGGGCCGAATTCTCGTATAACTTCAGGGTCTCTGAGTCTTCCTCCAAATCCCCATTTTTCGTGGTGTACGGCCGTCACCCTCTTCCCCCCCTCCCTACTCCCTTGCCCTCTGGTCTGCCCGCTGTGGATGAAATTTCTCGTGACCTTTCCATCATATGGAGAGAGACCCAAAATTCTCTCTTACAGGCTTCATCACGCATGAAGAAGTTCGCGGATAAGAAAAGAAGAGCTCCTCCCGTTTTTTCCCCTGGAGACAAGGTATGGCTCTCCGCTAAATATGTCCGCTTCCGTGTCCCTAGCTACAAGTTGGGACCACGCTACCTTGGTCCTTTCAAAATTTTGTGTCAAATTAATCCTGTCTCTTATAAACTTCTTCTTCCTCCTTCTCTTCGTATCTCTAATGCCTTTCACGTCTCTCTTCTCAAACCACTCATCCTCAACCGTTTTTCTCCCAAATCTGTTCCTCCCACTCCTGTTTCCGGCTCCTCGGACATCTTCTCGGTCAAAGAAATTTTAGCTGCCAAAAAGGTCAGAGGAAAAAATTTTTTTTTAGTGGACTGGGAGGGTTGTGGTCCTGAAGAGAGATCCTGGGAACCTGAGGACAACATCCTAGACAAAAGTCTGCTCCTCAGGTTCTCAGGCTCTAAGAAGAGGGGGAGACCCAAGGGGGGGGGTACTGTTACGCCGAGCGCTCCGGGTCCCCGCTCCTCCCCGGAGCGCTCGCTTCACTCTCCCCGCTGCAGCGCTCCGGTCACGTCCTCCGACCCGGGGCGCTGCGATTCCGCTGCCAGCCGGGATGCGATTCGCGATGCGGGTAGCGCCCGCTCGCGATGCGCACCCCGGCTCCCCTACCTGACTCGCTCTCCGTCTGTTCTGTCCCGGCGCGCGCGGCCCCGCTCCCTAGGGCGCGCGCGCGCCGGGTCTCTGCGATTTAAAGGGCCACTGCGCCGCTGATTGGCGCAGTGGTTCCAATTAGTGTGTTCACCTGTGCACTTCCCTATATCACCTCACTTCCCCTGCACTCCCTTGCCGGATCTTGTTGCCATTGTGCCAGTGAAAGCGTTCCTTGTGTGTTCCTAGCCTGTGTTCCAGACCTTCTGCCGTTGCCCCTGACTACGATCCTTGCTGCCTGCCCCGACCTTCTGCTACGTCCGACCTTGCTTCTGCCTACTCCCTTGTACCGCGCCTATCTTCAGCAGCCAGAGAGGTGAGCCGTTGCTAGTGGATACGACCTGGTCACTACCGCCGCAGCAAGACCATCCCGCTTTGCGGCGGGCTCTGGTGAAAACCAGTAGTGGCTTAGAACCGGTCCACTAGCACGGTCCACGCCAATCCCTCTCTGGCACAGAGGATCCACTACCTGCCAGCCGGCATCGTGACAATTACGGACATGGCAATACCAATTATGTATATGATTTGTGTTTTTGATCTTTTTTTGTGATAATACAGGGCTTTTATTGGGAAAGGGGCATTTTTTTTTAAATTTTTTTTTTACACTTCATACTTTTATTGAAGAACATGTTGGAAAACAAGCATTTTAGGTAAAAAAAAATTTTTTTTTTTACATATGCAAAAGTCGTGAAACACCTGTAGGGCATTAAGGTTCACATTACCCCTTGTTACGTTCCCCGAGGGGTCTAGTTTCCAAAATGGTATGCCATGTGTTTTTTTTTTTTTGCTGTTCTGGCACCATAGGGGCTTCCTAAATGCGGCATGCCCCCAGAGCAAAATTTCCTTCAAAAAAGCCAAATGTGACTCCTTCTCTTCTGAGACCTGTAGTGCGCCAGCAGAGCACTTTTCACCCCCATGCGAGGTGTTTTCTGTATCGGGAGAAATTGGGCTTCAAATTTTGGGGGGTATTTTCTGCTATTACCCTTTTTAAAAATGTAAAATTTTTGGGAAACCAAACATTTTAGGTAAAAAAATATATATATTTTTTTTACATATGCAAAAGTCGTGAATCACCTGTAGGGTATTAAGGTTCACTTTACCCCTTGTTACGTTCCCTGAGGGGTCTAGTTTCCAAAATGGTATGCCACGTGTTTTTTTTTGCTGTCCTGGCACCATAGGGGCTTCCTAAATGCGGCATGCCCCCCAAAAACCATTTGTCGCTCCTTCCCTTCTGAGCCCTCTACTGCGCCCGCTGAAAAATTAACATAGACATATGAGGTATGTGCTTACTCAAGAGAAATTGAGTTTCAAAAACAAGTAAAAATTTTCTCCTTTTTACCCCTTGCAAAAATTCAAAAATTGGGTCTACAAGAACATGCGAGTGTAAAAAATGAAGATTTTGAATTTTCTCCTTCACTTTGCTGCTATTCCTGTGAAACACCTAAAGGGTTAAAACACTTATTGAATATTGAATGTCATTTTGAATACTTTGGGGGGTGTAGTTTTTATAATGGGGTCTTTTATGGGGTATTTCTAATATGAAGACCCTTCAAATCCACTTCAAACCTGAACTGGTCCCTGAAAAATAGCGAGTTTGAAAATTTTGTGAAAAATCGGAAAATTGCTGCTGAACTTTGAAGCCCTCTGGTGTCTTCCAAAAGTAAAAACTCATAAATGTTATGATGCAAACATAAAGTAGACATATTGTATATGTGAACCCAAAAAATATATATTTTGAATATCCATTTTCCTTACAAGCAGAGAGCTTCAAAGTTAGAAAAATGCAAAATTTTCATTTTTTTCATCAAATTTGGGGATTTTTCACCAAGAAAGGATGCAAGTTACCATAAAATTTTACCACTAAGTTAAAGTAGAATATGTCACGAAAAAACAATCTTGGAATCAGAATGATAACTAAAAGCATTCCAGAGTTATTAATGTTTAAAGTGACAGTGGTCAGAATTGCAAAAAACGCTCCGGTCCTTAAGGTGTAAAATGGCCTGGTCCTTAAGGGGTTAAAAGGGAAACATTTTTGAACACTTGACAAAATCCTTGCCATATTCTTCCCTTTGCAGATTAGAAAACTTGCTATTTCCAAATAAAGAGAAAATAGTTGTCAGGATTTGGCAGGCTGGTGGTGGATCCTCTGTGTCAGTGAGGGATTGGCGTGGACCGTACCGGAGGACCGGGGAACGGGACAGGTGAGCAGATTGGGATGCGACCCGGGGGCGGGCGCGTCCCGCTATGCGGAACGCATCCCCGTCGGCAGTGACAGTGCAGCGGGTCTGACCGGGGCGCTGCAGAGAGGAGAAGGCCGCGAGCGCTCTGGGGAGGAGCAGGGACCCGGAGCGCTCGGCGTAACTGTACCCCCCCCTTAGGTCTCCCCCTCTTTTTATCTGCAAGTCTCTTCATACGAGACGAGGCCAGTAGGAGCGACTCTTGAGTCTCCTTCCAGATAACGGAGAAGTCCCGGGTTACTTCATCTACGGCAGGAACTCCAGAAGAAGTGGGAATGGGGAGGGGGGGCAGAGGGTGAATCCTGCCACGGGGCGGAGTGGTACCAGGAAGGAGACTATGAGGAGGTAAGAAGTTGGCGGAAGGAGAAATCCGCACAGGTACAGTCAGACGTGGAGAGGCAGAATTTACACCAAGTGACGCCACTCCCACGTGAACAGGGTGCGTGCGTGCGTTTTCCAGACACGGAGGATGAATAGGGCAGTCCACTAGGAAATGTTCGGTACTAGAACAGTACAGGCATAAATTTTCATTTCTGCGACGAGACCTCTCTTCTTGGGTCAGGCGAGACCGATCCACTTGCATAGCCTCCTCGGCGGGAGGCACAGGAGTAGATTGCAGAGGATTCTGGAAGAGAGTTACCCAGTGATCAAGGTCCTTTTCTTGGCGGAGCTCCTGGCATCTTTCAGAAAAACGCATATCAATGCAGGTGGCCAACTGGATAAGCTCAGACAGGGTGGCAGGAATTTCTCGTGCGGCCAGCACATCTTTGATGTGACTGGATAAGCCTTTCTTGAAGGTCGCGCAGAGGGCCTCATTATTCCAGGATAGCTCAGGTGCGAGGGTGCGGAACTGGATAGCGTACTAGCCCACAGAAGAGTTCCCTTGGACGAGATTCAGAAGAGCCGTCTCGGCTGAGGAAGCCCCGGCCGGCTCCTCAAAGACACTACATACTTCGGAGAAGAAGGTCTGGACGGAAGCAGTGGCAGGATCGTTGTGGTCCCAAAGCGGTGGGGCCCAGGACAAGGCCTTTCCAGACAAAAGACTGACCACGAAAGCCACCTTAGACCGTTCTGTGGGGAACTGATCCGACATCATCTTGAGGTGCAGGGAACATTGGGACAGGAACCCACAGCACATCTTAGAGTCCCCATCAAACTTATCAGGTAGAGAGAGGCGGAGTCTGGGGGTGGCAACTTGCTGCGCAGAAGCTGAAGCTGGCGGAGGAGATGGTTGCTGCTGTAGAGGCAGAAGCTGCTGTAGCATGACGGTCAGTGGAGTCAGCTGCTGTCCTTGTTGCGTGATCTGTTGGGATTGCTGGGCGACCACGGTGGCGAGGTCAGCGAGACTAGGCAGCGGCACCTCAGCGGGATCCATTGCCGGATCTACTGTCAGGATTCGGCAGGCTGGTGGTGGATCCTCTGTGTCAGTGAGGGATTGGCGTGGACCGTACCGGAGGACCGGTTCTAAGTTGCTACTGGCTTTCACCAGAGCCCGCCGCAAAACGGGATGGTCTTGCTGCAGCGGTAGCAACCAGGTCGTGTCCACCGGTAGCGGCTCAACCTCACTGACTGCTGAGACAGGCGTGGTACAGGAGGACTAGACAGAGGCGAGGTCAGACGTAGCAGAAGGTCAGGGCAGGCGGCAAAGATTCATAGTCAAGGGCAACGGCAGAAGGTCTGGAAACACTGATAATGGACACACACAAAAACGCTTTCACTAGGCACAAGGCAACAAGATCTGGCCAGGACAGGAAGGGGAAGTGGGTTTTTATACACATGGAGCAGGGAAGCTAATTGACACTGATTGGGCCAGGCACCAATTAGTGGTGCACTGGCCCTTTAAATCTTAGAGAGCCGGCACGCACGCGCCCTAGAGAGTGGGGCCGCGCACACCGGGACGTGACAGCTGGGGAATGGGACAGGTGAGTAGATTGGGATGCGACCCGTGGGCGTGCGCGTCCCGCTACGCGGATCGCATCCCCGCCGGCAGTGACAGTGCAGCGCTCCCGGTCAGCGGGTCTGAGGAGAGGAGAACGCCGCGAGCGCTCTGGGGAGGAGCAGGGACCCGGAGCGCTCGGCGTAACAATAGTCCAGCGCTTGTCAGAGTTGTGGATAAAAGCTTTTTCTTTATTCCAAAAAATCCAATAAAAGTAGACATGTACCAAGTGCAGATAAAAGCTTTTGATAAAGTGGACTACCACAAAACATGTCAAGCTGTATATTTCTACTTGCTACATGTATATTTTATTGGATACTAGCTGAGTACCCGGCGTTGCTCGGTTTTTCCTTCCTAATCCTTGTGGATGAAAATCAAAAGAGGAAGCTTTTGACTTCATATCCCGTCCTCATATATTGTTGTCATATCCCAACCCATATCCCGACCTCCTGTCCCAACCTCCTATCCCGACCTCCTATCCCGACATCCTATCCCATCCCCCTATCCCATCCACCTAACTCGACCTCCTATCCCGACCTCCTATCCCGCCCTCCTATCTCGACCTCCTATCCCGACCTCCTATCTCGGCCTCCTATCCTGACCTCCTATCCCATCCTTCTGTACCTTCTTCCTATCCTGTCCTATCTCGACCTCCTATCCCGACCTCCTATCCCGTCCTCATATCCCGTCCTCCTTTCCCGTCCTCATATCTCGACCTCCTATCCCATCCTCCTATCCCATCCTCCTATCCCGTCGTCATATCCTGACCTCCTATCTCGACCTCCTATCTTGACCTCTTATCCCGTCCTCCTTTCCCGAACTCCTATCCTTACCTCCTATCCTGACCTCATATCCCGACCTCCTATCCCGACCTCCTATTCAGTCCTCCTATCCCGTCCTTCTATCCAGTCCATATATCCCGTCTTCCTATCTCGACCTCCTATCCCGACCTTCTATCCCATCCTCCTATCCCAACCCGTAATATGTGTACTAGGTATTGAAATATTTCCAGCCGTACGGAAGTTATGTGGGAATATACATTTTCCATTGATTTGCATGGGACTTTAAATAAAAACCCTGATCCTCCCAAATGGGGCTAGTTAAAGGTTAAATTAACTATCCTATATTTTAAGTGGACATATAAGTAACATGTGACCAAGTATTATCGAAATATCTCCAGCCGTTTGGAAGTTATGCAGTAACATATATTTCCCATAAACTTGTATTGGACTTTAACCCCTTAACGATGCAGGACGTATATTTACGTCCTGCGCCGGCTCCCGCGATATGAAGCGGGATCGCGCCGTGATCCTGCATCATATCGCGTCGGTCCCGGCGTTCATCAACGGCCGGGACCCGCGGCTAATACCACACATCGCCGATCGCGGCGATGTGCGGTATTAACCCTTTAGAAGCGGCGTTCAAAGCTGACCGCCGCTTCTAAAGTGAAACTGAAAGTGACCTGGCTGTTCGGGACCGCCGTGGTGAAATCGCGGCATCCCGAACAGCTGATCGGACACCGGGAGGGCCCTTACCTGCCTCCACGGTGTCCGATCGACGAATGACTGCTCCGTGCCTGAGATCCAGGCAGGAGCAGTCAAGCGCCGATAATGCTGATCACAGGCGTGTTAATACACGCCAGTGATCAGCATAGGAGATCAGTGTGTGCAGTGTTATAGGTCCCTATGGGACCTATAACACTGCAAAAAAAATGTAAAAAAAAGTGTTAATAAAGGTCATTTAACCTCTTCCCTAATAAAAGTTTGAATCACCCCCCTTTTCCCATAAAAAAATAAAACAGTGTAAAAAATAAATAAAATAAACATATGTGGTATCGCCGCGTGCGTAAATGTCCGAACTATAAAAATATATCATTAATTAAACCTCACGGTCAATGGCGTACGCGCAAAAAAATTCCAAAGTCCAAAAAAGCGTATTTTGGTCACTTTTTATACCATTAAAAAAATGAATAAAAAGTGATCAAAAAGTCCGATCAAAACAAAAATCATACCAATAAAAACTTCAGATCACGGCGCAAAAAATTAGTCCTCATATCGCTCTGTACATTGAAAAATAAAAAAGTTATAGGGGTCAGAAGATGAAATTTTTAAACGGATAAATTTTCCTGCATGTAGTTATGATTTTTTCCAGAAGTGCGACAAAATCAAACCTATATAAGTAGGGTATCATTTTAACCGTATGGACCTACAGAATAATGATAAGGTGTAATTTTTACCGAAATATGCACTGCGTAGAAACGGAAGCCCCCAAAAGTTACAAAATGGCGGGGTTTTTTTCGATTTTGTCGCACAATGATTTTTTTTCCGTTTCGCCGTGCATTTTTGGGTAAAATGACTAATGTCACTGCAAAGTAGAATTGGTGACGCAAAAAATAAGCCATAATATGGATTTTTAGGTGGAAAATTGAAAGGGTTATGATTTTTAAAAGGTAAGGAGGAAAAAACGAAAGTGCAAAAACGGAAAAACCCTGAGTCCTTAAGGGGTTAAACAAAAACCCCAACCCTGGCAAATGGGGGTGAGTAAGGGTTAAATTACCTATTCTATGTTTGTTGTTGACATATTAGTAACATGTGCGCCAAGTTTCATGTTAATATCTTTAGCCATTTGGACGTGATTCTAGTACATACACACACATACACACACACATTGAGTTTTATATATGTAGATTTTGGAATAAATAAAAAGTTTTTATTCACAACTCTGACAAGCGCTGGACTATTTATTCTGCTTTGTTTGAATCACTTGCACTGTGGGTCTCCGTGCGCTGGACCTCCTCCCAAACGGAGGGTGAGCTGATTGGTCAGAGTTGTGGTATGTATGATGTGTGTGTTTATATGTATCTAATGTATATATGATATATGTATGTTTTATGTGTGTATGGAGTGTGTATTTGTCTATGTATGATTTGTGTGTATTTTTGATGTGTGTATGTATGATGTATGTGTGTATGTATGGTGTGTGTGTGTGTGTGTATTTAGGATGTGTGTATGTATGATGTTTGTGTATGATGTGCATGTATGTATAATAGAAGGATATATGTATGGTGTGTGTGTATGTAAGATGTGTGTATGTATGATTTGCGTGTATGTATGATAGAAGGTTGTATGTATGGTGTGTGTGTGTGTGTGTGCATGTATGATGCGTGGGAAGGGGAAGTCCTTAGTTGGCGGGTGTATGTATGATGTGTGTGTATGTATGATGTGTATTATGTATTATGCGTGGGGGGTCCATAGGTGATGGGTGTAGGTATATAGGATATGTGTGTGTATGTATGATGTGTGTGTGTATGTATGATGTGTGTGAGTGTATGTATGGTTTGTGTCTGCGTATGTATGATAGATGTGTGTGTACCTAAAAGGCACTACTACTACACCTACCTAAAGTGGGCTGCTACTTTATCTACCTAAAGAGGACTGCAACTACACCTACCTAAAGTGTGCTGCAACTACACCTACCTAAAGTGGGCTGCTACTACACCTACCTAAAGTGGGCTGCTACTACACCTACCTAAAGTGGGCTGCCACTACACCTACCTAAAGTGGGCTGCTCCTCCACCTACCTAAAGTGGGCTGCTACTATACCTACCTAAAGTGGGCTGCTACTTCACCTACCTAAAGTGGGCTGCTACTACACTTACCTAAAGTGGGCTGCTATTACACCTACCTAAAGGGGGCTTCTACTACTACTTCCTAGGGAAGCTGCTGCTACTATCTAAATGGGGTCTTCTTCTACTGTACACCTTTCAGGCATGCTCAACCAGGTTTATTAAACCATAGTCTGGTCCTGGTGGTCTGGTGGTCTGGGGAAGACATGTGTGTTGTCCCGGTACCGCATTGCATACCGTACCTTGTATTGTGGTCCCCAAACTCAAAGTAACTACGTTCAGGTAGGGTTCCCCAGGTGGGACAGACCCTAGCCTCCTCTATGCTAATTTTGTAATGTTAATATATGTATATATTTAATAATGTATATTTAATATAGTATGCTTACCTTGCAGGACCTTCCATCATGTGACCATGTTAAATCCTTTATGGTATGTTGGAGGCAGGGCCGGTGCAAGGATTTCTGGCTACACAAGCGAAGCTCCATTTTGGCGCACAACCCCCCCCCCCCCCCCCCCCAAATCGACACCCCCGTACCCCCCCCCCCCCCCATGTAACACCACAGATAACACAGTAATAACTCTGAGTACAGATAATGTAGTAGATGTGACCTGCAGTCCTATGTAACACCACTGATAACACAATGATAACTCTCTGAGTACAAATAGTGTATAGATGTGACCTGCAGTCCTATGTAACACCACAGATAACACAGTGATAACTCTCTGAGTACAGATAATGTAGTAGATGTGACCTGCAGTCCCATGTAACACCACAGATAACAGTGGTAACTCTCTGTACAGATAATGTATAGATGTGACCTGCAGTCCTATGTAACACCACAGATAACACAGTGATAACTCTCTGAGTACAGATGATGTAGTAGATGTGACCTGCAGTCCTATGCAACACCACAGATAACATAGTGATAATTCTCTGAATACAGATAAAGTAGATGTGACCTGCAGTCCTATGTAACACTACAGATAACACAGTGATAACTCTCTAAGTACAGATAATGTAGTAGATGTGTCCTGCAGTCCTATGTAACACCATAGAAAATACAGTGATAACTCTCTAAGTACAGATAATGTAGTAGCTGTCACCTGCAGTCCTATGTAACACCAGAGATACTCCCATGGGGTAACCTGCTGATGGTGGTGCTACTGTTGGGGGGGGGGGGGGTGTTGTTGACGGATGATGACGGTGCTACTGACCCCCCACCCCTCAGCATTAGCAACCCCATCATCCCTTGGCAGCACCATCCTCCTGGCAGCAAGGCCCAAAAAGAGCCCTGATCATCTTTTAGCTCTACAAAAAAAACTCCCCCAAAGCCTAGAGCCCCCTCCCCAAAGCTTAGAGCCTCCCCCCCCCCCCCAGCACCCCGTTTCTCCCTGGCATGGGCTTACCAGGATCAGGTGTTAGGTAGGTGAAAGGGGTGTAAAGTAGGTGGATGGGTGCCTTACCAGCCTCAGAAGGAACCAGGACGTCCGGTGGTCTGCAGGCCAGTCCCTTCTGCTATGCGCGCTCCACTTTACGTCTGACATCACTGGGGCGTGACTTCGGGTCATCTCCCAGCAAGCCTCTGCGGTACTAGGCCGCAGGGAATGCCTGAAGAAATTACGTCTCTCCGTGTCCTCTATGCGGCGCCGCAGGGTAATTAAAAAAATAATCTATGTTAGACAGGTGTGCGGGCGGCGGGGAGTTTGTCATGCACGGGCGCACATGGGTTATGGTGTAACCCGATGCGGTCCGCACTGCCAGGGACATGCACAGACATTTAGGAGGGCAGGAGCTCAAGTAAAAAAAAAGGGCACTTCTCAAAATGCATAAAACGTCTGCCAGACTTAATGGGAATGCTCTGCAGGCCAGGCCCCCGTGACATTCCTAGCCACCATAAAGGTTGGTGTTTTTGTAAAATAAAGTCAAGAGCATTTTCTATGAAGGTCTGCCATGTGTATATACACTTTGGCTGTGCTACCAGTTTTATTTACAGAAAACATGTGACAGCTGCACTATAATATACTGTATTATAGAGGAGATTCATCAAAACCTGTGCAGAGAAAGAGCGGTCCAGTTGTCCATAGCAACCAATCAGATCGCTGCATTCATTTTGCAGAAGGCTTTTCCTCTGCAAATGTTTTAATAAATCTCCCCCTATATGCCCCGGTCTGACCTCTATATGACAGAACCCATCACCCAGCACCCACCTTATACAGGAATCTCCACACAGCCCTGGTTCCTACACCACACAAATATATGCTAACAATGTACAAGAATTGGCAAAAAAAACAAGATGTGAGAACGAAGAATTATAATTATGAAAAGACAGCCGGGCATAGCACAGTATACAGGATGGAGGCAGGGAAGCTCTGCCTCCATTGCGCACAAGACTGAATGTGCATACTAGCAATGTGGGGCAATACCTAGAAAATGGGTAGACCGATTTTAGTAAGTATAACATTATCTTTCTCCTGTTCACCTGCACTGTAACCTAGTGTATTGGGTTTAGTGCGAGAAAACAACCTGTCAGTTTCCCTTTAATTATATACCGTACCCCCCTTAATGAACTATATACTGTGCCACCATTCATATATTAATTCCCTATATACTGTGCCATCATTAATGAACTATATACTGTGCCACTATTATTTAACTATACTGTGCCACCATGATCTATACACAGTGCTAGCATACATAAAAAATAATGTTCCAATAATGAAATATATACTGTGCTTCCATAAATTCCCTATATATTATGCTTCCATTCCTCTAGTAATTCTCTATATACTGTTCTTCCATTTCTCTATTAATTCCCTATATAATTGTGCTTCCATTTCTCTAATAATTCCCTAATAATGTTCTTCATACATTACATACAAGCACATAACATAAAAGCACATACAGTACATACGTAATAAACACACATACAAAGAGACACTTTGACACATACATACAGGCCAAAATATACATTAAGAAACATAAATACACAGACACACATATAATATGGAATATATACAAACAGATATGCCAACAGGCACATCATACAAACAGGTACACGTATACATTCACTAACAGATATATACACACATACATAGATTCACTTGCTCATATATATATATTTCCTGATCGTCCTATGGCGGCACACCATGGGTTAACTTTCCTTCTAACCCCAGAAACAGAAGAGTTAGTAAGCAGTATGCTAATACAGAAACAAGGTAATTAGGCATAATTAGTAATTAGACAACTCCTAGCTAGGGTACAAAAGACCCCACAAAACAGGGAACACTCGTATTTAATTTTCTTCTGAAAGAAGACAGAAGAGCCTACAGAAGCAAGGCCCCAAATCCTCAGGCTTCTGGTGTCCCTGGGGTGAAATAAGGTCGTGTACTGGGGGCTCCCCTAGTTCTCCGACTATCTCCCTCCTCCTCCGGTACCTGCCTCCTTCATGCCGATCAGGCCAGCGCTAGATGTTCCAGGGCTGTCGACTGCCGGTGGGGGTGAGTCTGTGGTCTCCGGTCACCCGGTGATTCACAAGTAAGTGCCGTCATGCTCACCTGTTGAAAGTTCATGCCGGCATTGCGCAGCGCGTCCCACGTGTCTTCCCTGCTAGGTTTTCTATGTGGGACGTGCGCGCAGGGGGAACTTCCGGCTGCAATTGCGATATGCTGTCAGGGCGCAGCTCACGGCGGCGGTGCGCACTGCGCATGTGCGGTCCCTTCTGCGCATAAAAGCGCTACCCTGCCACTGGGAAGCTGCGCTTAGCCTAAGCAGCAGACTTCTCAGTTGGCAGAGGTAAGGAGTATTCCAAAACTTGTCCAAAAAGCTCCCTGAGTACCTATACTTTTCTTCTTAAGTCTAATAAAAGTTTTTTCTCCCTTAGATGTCCCAATCTAGGAGGAAAAGATCCAGAAAATCCCGCCATAGGGAATGTACAAAGTGCAAGCAGCCCTTACCTGATGAGTGGCAGGATGACATCTGTTCATTATGCGCCACACCCCCGCACACCTCAGCCCCAGTGGATCCTAAAGCCTTTCTGGGATGGTTTAGAACAGAGTTGTTCTCCACCTTTTCCGAAATTAAGGCGTCTATGGGTGTAAAAAAGCACAAAGCATCTCATAAGGAGCCGTCTCCCTCCTCATCCTCATCATCTGACTCCAATGATTCAAGCAGCTCTGAGCTGGTAGAAGTTAAGGAGGTTGAGATTCCAGAAGACCTTTACCTGTTGGACAAGGATAAGGTCCACACACTGATAGCGGCGACCAAAGAGGTCCTTGAGAGCAGTGAGGATGTCTCTCAAAAATTACAGAGAGACCAGCTATATTATTTTCCGCCGTCTAATGATAGGTTGCTACCATCACACCCCATTATTAAAGACTGGTTTCGGAAGGACTGGTCAAAACCAGAAAAATATACTGATCCTGGTTCAAGACTACGCTCCACCTATAGACTCTCTCCAGCGGCTTATGAAGAGTGGGAAAATCCACCCAAAGTGGACCTAGCAGCAGCCCGCTTGACAAAGAAAGCCATCTTTCCGTCCGAAGAATCGACCTTACTGTTGGATCCAATGGAGAGGAAGGCAGACCTCCTTTGCAAGAAATCATATGGATCAGCAGCCGCAGCAGCTAAGGTAGCAGCGTCGTCACTACCAGTCGCTAGAGCTCTACGGATCTGGGTGTCAGATCTGGCCCGGGATATTAAAGATGGGGTGTCCCGAAAGGACCTCCTGAAAAGCTTCCCACTGATCAAGTCTGCAACAGAGTTTCTATGTGACGCCCCGCTGGACGTCATGAAGTTTGCTTCTAGGACCTTAGCGTTGTCCAACGCGACAAGAAGAGCACTGTGGATCAAGAACTGGGGGGGAGATATATCTTCCAAAAACAGCTTTGTGAAGCTCCCTTTTCACCCTTCCTCCTTTTTGGTCCTCAATTAAAGGGCATATTAAAATCCCTGAGAAAAGACAAGGGAGAATATTTTCCATATGAAGATAAAAGATCTGGTAAATATGGTAATTCAGGTAGAAGGAGTCGATACTCGAGTCCATACAGGAAAAGGGGGAATTTTCGTCAGACCGGTGCAAGACGTCAGTACCCCAAGAAGCAGGAGTCCGCAGCTTCAAAGAAGAAGCCATTTCTGCGGAAAAACAAGGACCAATGACGCCAGGATTCAGTTGCACCCAGTGGGAGGCAGACTTCAAGCCTTTGTTAATATCTGGTCCCAAACCTCCTCAGATGCCTAGGTGTCAGATACAGTGGAAAACGGATATACTCTAGAACTCCGGTCAATCCCTCCAGACAAGTACATGGTGAATCGAGCTTCTCCAATAGTCTCGGATTTAATTAATCAATTTCTCTCAAAAGAGCCTTAGAAGAAGTTCCAGTAGCCGAGCAAGGGAAGGGGTTCTACTCCCCCATCTTTGCGGTACCCAAGTCCAGCGGCGACTGGAGGTTAGTCATAGACTTGTCAGATCTCAACAAATTCTTTGTGAAGTTCAAAATGGAATCGATAAAGTCGGCTGTCCTAGACATCCAGAAAGGGGACTATATGGCATCACTGGACCTCCAGGATGCATATCTGCATATTCCAGTCCGACCATCTCACCGCAGGTTTCTTCGCATAGCAGTGAAGAGTCAAGGTCATGTCAGACACCTTCAATTTACCTGTATTCCCTTCGGGATAACGTCAGCACCCAGAGTCTTCACGAAAGTCGTCGTGGTCCTGGTAGCCCATCTGAGACTATTGGGCATTCATGTGACACCGTACCTGGACGACTGGCTTATCAAAGCCCGGTCGAAACAACTCCTCATCAGCCATCTTCAGGTAGTGATAGAAGTCCTGAACGATCATGGGTTTCTCATAAACTACAACAAGTCACACTTAATACCCACTCAGAGAATTACCTTTCTGGGATTTATAGTGGACTCCAGCCGGATGAGGTTTTTTTTATCGGAAGAGAGGTCAACCAACATCTCCCAGAATCTCCAACCTCTGTTAGGTCTCCAGACATGCACAATTCGTCATGCCATGAAGATACTGGGTCTCTTAACATCATCAATAGAGGCTGTCTTGTGGGCGAAGTCACACATCAGGAGTCTCCAGTCACACATCCTGTCCAGGTGGGACAAGTCTCGATCGTCCCTGGATTCTACTATTCATCTTCTGAGGAGACTCAAGAAAGATCTTCTGTGGTGGCTGAATCCTCTGCGTTTCCTCCAGGGCAGGAGTCTGATATGTCCCCAACCGATAGTCCTCACTACGGATGCCTCCGCCTACGGTTGGGGTACCCATGTCAGAAGCCTGTGGGTGCAAAAAGTCTAGAAAAGGGAAGAAGCAGCGAAATCCTCCAATTTCAAGGAGATGAAAGCAGTCTTCCTGGCTCTGAAACACTTCAGAGACACCCTGAAGAACCATCATGTGCAAGTTCAGACAGACAATCTTCCAACTGTTTTCTATATAAACAAGCAAGGTGGCACCAGAAGCAGAGAACTTCAGAAGTTATGTGCACGAATGATGAGCTGGGCAGAGAAGAATCTTCTCTCCATCTCAGCAGTCCACATAAGAGGTGTACAGAACTCCAGGGCCGATTGGCTAAGCAGGAAGAAAATCTTGCCGGGAGAATGGGGTCTCAACCCAAAGGTCTTCCGTATGTTGGTGAAGAAATGGGGATCGCCGACGATCGATGTCTTCGCCTCTCAAGAGAACAAGAAACTGCCACAGTTCTGCTCTCTCTCTCCAGCGGGTCACCCCTTCGCAGTAGATGGCCTGTCGGTAACTTGGAGGGGGAAGTTTATCTATGCCTTCCCTCCCCTTCTGTTAATTCCTCGGGTGCTCAGGAAGATCCTCGACGAGCAAGTCCATGCAATAGTGATCATGCCCTTCTGGCCACGACGGGCTTGGTTTCAACTCGCCTGGGAAACATCGAAAGGAGACTTCCTCAAGCTCCCTCCGTTAGAAGATCTCCTCCTACAAGGAGGCCTCCTTCACCCAGACCCAGGCAGCCTAGACCTGGCGGCATGGAATTTGAACGCCTAGGGTTAGAAGAGCAAGGCTTTGCCTCCAGTGTGATCTATACATTGATGGCTTCCAGAAAACCATCTACGGTTAAAACATATGCAAGAATATGGCACCTCTATTCGGGTTGGTGTTCTAGGAAACAGCTGAATGCTTCCGAAACAACCACTCTTTTACTCTTCCTTCAGGAAGGGTTTGAAAAAGGCCTGAAGCCCAACACCCTAAAGGTGCAGGTTACAGCGATCAATGCACATCTGAATGGTCTTTTCTCAAACTCCAGCATCGTCTCCAGATTCTTCAGGGCTCTGAGGAAATTACGACCACCGTATTGTCACCCATTACCATCTTGGGATTTACCGTTGGTCCTAAAAAGATTGTGTAGAGATCCGTTTGAACCACTACATTCCACATCCCTGAAATGGCTTTCCCTGAAAACACTCTTTTTGATTGCAATCACCTCAGCCAGGCGGATTGGCGAACTACAAGCCTTATCATGTAGAGAGCCATACTTGAGAGTCCTACCCAATACAGTAATCCTCAGAACAATGCCAGGTTTTCTTCCCAAGGTTCCATCAGTCCAAAACCTGAACCAGGAGTTGGTCCTACCAGCATTGCTGGAAAAGGATGGTGAAGATCTACACCTCCTAGATGTGAGAAGAGCGGTTCTGATGTACCTAGAAAGGACCTCTTCGTTCAGATCATCCGAAGCCTTCTTTGTCTTATATCAAGGTGAGAAGAAAGGAAGGAAAGCTAGCAAAGCCTCCTTGGCCAGATGGGTCAGAGACACGATTCGGTGTTGCTATGACTTTGAAGGTTCAACGTCACCACTTTGTCTAAGAGCTCAATCGACTAGCTCAACGGCAACCTCCTGGGCGGAGAAGTTCCACGTTCCTTTAGACCAAATTTGCCGGGCGGCAACCTGGGCATCACCGACGACCTTCATGAAGCACTATCGGCTGGACATCTCTGCCTCTGAGGGGTCAGCTTTTGGTACAAGTGTGATTCAAGGAGCTGGTAGTATTTAGTTCCCTCCCTGTTATATTTTGTTACCTGGACTGCTTTACAAGTCCCATGGTGTGCCGCCGTAGGACGATCAGGAAGTAGGAAATTTGTTCCTTACCTGAAATTTCCTTTTCCTGGAGTCCATAGGCGGCACAACTTTATCCCTCCCTAAATAAATTTCTTTATTGCTGCATACTATATGAGTGTTCCCTGTTTTGTGGGGTCTTTTGTACTCTAGCTAGGAGTTGTCTAATTACCAATTATGCCTAATAATTGGCATACTGTTTACTAACTCTTCTGTTTCTGGGTTAGAAGGAAAGTTAACCCATGGTGTGCCGCCTATGGGCTCCAGGAAAAGGAAATTTCAGGTAAGGAACAAATTTCCTACATATATATATGTGTAGTAAATTTGAGTAGCCGTATTAGTCCAGTGATGCAGATGCAAATCATAAAATGTTACAGTATCTTGTAATACCTTTTTTATTGGACTAACAGCATTTTGTAGAGACAAGCTTTCGGGATTCCTCCCTTTATCAAGTCCAAAGCAAATCTAAGCTCACAAGTAGAAGACACAGGTTAACCTGTGTCTTCTACTTGTGAGCTTAGATTTGCTTTGGACTTGATAAAGGGAGGAATCCCGAAAGCTTGTCTCTACAAAATGCTGTTAGTCCAATAAAAAAGGTATTACAAGATACTGCAACATTTTATGATTTGCATCTATATATATATATATATATATATATATATATTTATATCTCAATCACACATATACATAGATGCATAGATTCCCTTGCTAACATATATACACATACATAGATTCCCTTGCTCACATATATACACATACATAGATTCCCTTGCTCACATATATATATACATACATTGATTCCCTTGCTCACATATATACACATACATAGATTTACTTGCTCTCACACAGACACACACACTGACATACATTTGCTCACATATATTCACAGAATTGCTTACATGCTAACAGTAAGGCCCCATCCCCCTCTGCACAGGCACATACATAGAGGTACACACACACACACACATCATACAGACAGACACATATACACACACAAACACCCATGTAGACACATCATACAGACACACAAACTGACATACAATCACTCACATAAATACACAATCACTTACAGTAAGGGCCCCATGCTTCTCTGCACAGGCTGGAGATTCTTGGCCGGACAGACTGTGGGTGGGACTTCTCTCTGCCTCCTCTGCTCCTGTCTCCTCCGTGTGGAGAGGAGAAGAGAAATGGCAGATTATGACAGGGTAAGTGGTGCCCCCTTCCTGCAGACAGGGCACAGCACCCTGCATCAAACCACATACAACTCCCCAACAAAAGATCATTTTACTGCTCCTGTCACCCTGAGTCTGCAGCTCCTTTTGTGAGGGCACTAGAGGGGCAGGTGAGGAAAAGGGCAGGGGCTCCAGCCCCCTTTCACTCCTATGTGTGCACGTCCCTGTGCACCGCAGTCTGCGGGCAGACCTGGGGGGGATTCTCCCATAATCTGTCCTACCTGTATGATTTTCTGGGTGGGATGTGTCCCCCCAGTGCCTACGCCCATGACCAGGGGGTGAAGCTGAGGACCGCTGAGGACGGGGGGGGGGGCTGCGGAGCTACTCCACTGCACAGACTTAAAGCCGTGAAGTCTGCAGGCCTGCTCATGATGCACAACGGGCGGCGCAACACAGTTTAAAAAAAAGAAAAAGTCCTTGATTTTTCCACCCTCTGCTCCGTGCGCCCCTAAGCGACAGCATGGTCTGCTTAATGCAAGTGCCGGGCCTGGTTGGGGGACCTTTGGAGGTCCTTGGGTCACATGTTACCCATAATGCTATGTATAGGTGATTGACAGCAGTATTGGACCAATTAGCTCTAGTCCAGCCCCTGCCCATATAAGGGAGCTGTAGCCAATTATCGCTCTCTTGGGTTGCTGCTTTCGTGGATGCCGGACTAGCAGGACGGATCTGCGTGACTTTCAAAGGCAAGCTAGGCCTGAAAACCTACCGGCCTCAGCCTAAACTAAACCGTGAGTTCTAAACGAATCCCCGCTAAGGCTAGCGTGACTACTGGACCACAACTAAATATCCAGTGGAACAGCGCATATCAGTTTAAAGACTCAAAATTGCTTAAGGTCCCAACCTTTGTCAATATCCAAGAGAATTTGCATTTGTAGAGACTGTTCCTGTTGTGAAGTTGCATAAAATGTTCATAAAA
Source organism: Hyla sarda (assembly GCF_029499605.1). Lineage (NCBI taxonomy): Eukaryota > Metazoa > Chordata > Amphibia > Anura > Hylidae > Hyla > Hyla sarda. The sequence goes on along the minus strand of NC_079195.1, from coordinate 160,082,862 downwards.
GTACCAATGGTTTTCAGCAAACTCTTGGGAAGGGTGGTGGTAGAACAAGCATTACAGAGGAGCCCACACCTGGCGTCACGAATAGCAAGGGTTAATCAGACACCCTTTAGTCACCGCACAGCTACACCCCATATACCCTACTCCCCCAGGCTATCACACATGCACTGTACAGTATAATGCATGCAACTTTTAGTTTTGTTCTTACAAATTGTAATTCATGGTTGTTGCAGTAATCTCCATACCACCGGCCATTTAATAGTATAGTCGCAGTGTTCTCCTCCAAATTGCGGCCTTCCAGCTGTTGCAAAACTACAATTCCTATTTGTAGTTTTGAAACAGCTGGAGGGCCACAGTTTGAAGAGGACTGCTGGATAACTTGGGGAGATTTGGGGTTCCACAGTTTAACACTGCAGACTTTTGAGCAAGCTTGTTCAGTAGTCAGTGACATTTATGAGCAGCCACTCCACTGTTCATGGAGGTAATAAAAGGATATTACACTGTATTATAACTTGGCATCATGGTTTCAAAGACTGAAGGAAAACAATCCTGGAATGCCCCTTTAAAATCACCCTATTCTGACCACAATAACTATTTTTTTTCTGTGTATGGGTCTGTATGAGGGCTCTGCACTCTAGGTTTAAAGGAGAACTGTGGGGCAAATCGTTTAACTTTTCCTGTGCCTGGGCTGCAAAAACAAAGACAAAAAAATTTAACTCACCTTCCTACCTCCCCCCGTTGGGTCGATATCGGCATCCTATTCCTCCGCTGCTGCTCGGCTCCCTGCTTCTTAGGCTCAGAACGTCACACTGCAGTCAGCATATCACCGGCCGCAGTGATGTCCAGCCTCGGCTGGTGATAGGCTGGTAAATAGGTAAAGTTAAAAGATTTGCGCTGCAGTTCTCCTTTAATATTGCTGTTGCCCCCAGTTTATATGGCCGTGCGCAGCCAGGCACCTGCTTTTTAAAATTTCTGTCTGGCAATGACAGTCCCTCTCTCTCCAAATCTCCCACAAGCAGTCATTGGCTAGCAGCAGTTGGTTGCAACAGAAGAGGAATGTAAAATTGTTAAATTAAGGGGGTAGGACAGGTATATGAAATTAAGGGGGAGAGAAGGACAGGTATTTGAAGGAGCAATTGCCGGCACGACCCCACCCTATTCCCAAATGCATTTCAACGAGAAAGCTGGAGATACACCACTTGTGTATCTTCGGTTTTCCCATAGAGATATATGGATGGGGTGTGTCAGCCGCCATTTTTGTGGGGGGGACACAGCTCCTTTCATGGTCATGGTGTGGAGATATTATTTTGTTTCTATATCCCAACCCTTGGGAAAATCCTATGTGCACCCCTGGTGAGCAGCACTGCATGCATCACCATTCACTTACATTCAGGGGTGCAGGCACACAATACTTTGTTTTTCCCCAGGTGCTGCAAATTCACACTACGTCGCAACATCTCATCAGTGAGGGCTTCATGTTCGAGTTTGCTTGAAGCCTCACATAGTCTCGAGCCGCCAATGTTTAGACCAGCATGCAACGTACATTTCACAGCATGAAATATAACAGGTGGTGAACCAGGTACCATTAATTAGTCAAAAGATGAATCCTTATAAGGGTACCCAACATTTTTACAAACAATAGGTAAATATATAAAAAACATATATTAAACATATATATATATATATATATATATATATATATATATATATAGCATACATTAAAAATACATATATATTTGTGGTGTCCCAGTACGGGATGATGTGGCCCCGTACTGTCCTCCTGCCCTGTCAGGCATAGTCCCTGCATGTCCCCAGGGCCCCTCTTACAGTTCACCATGTTGTACATAGGTTTTGTATATATAATGTACTGTTGCTTTAATGTTTTGATCACATGATTGTTACCCAGGAGTGGCTCCAGTCACCAGGTGACCCCCCCCCCCCCAAGTGACCTATGAGCTCCTTGCACAGCCCCCCTATATAACCAAGGTAGGGGCTGCAATCTCTTTTTTTTTCCTGCTGAGGTCCAGTGCAGTCAAGTTGTTCCAGTGTCTGTGTCCAGAGCATTGGAGGCCTCAAGCCAAAACTGCAGCCACAAGTCGGTCATCAGTAAGTCAAGTCATCTTATTGTCTGTCATTCTCTGTCAAGTCAAGTTCATCTGTAGTCACCGTGGCCTGCATTAAAGTCAGTCTAACTACTGCAAGTCCCAGCAAGCCTGCGAGGTCCCCCTGTGTCACTGGTCACCTCCCTGGGATATTTGGCTGTACTATAAAGACTATATAACCTGTCTTGCCTCAGTAAAGCTGCCATTATCCTTAATCTAGATAGATAACAAAAGGAATTTTTATTGCAGCGCTGGACCAGAAGGAGTGTAAAGAGACAACGCTCTTAAGCATATAATCAAGTGGCGTTTATGAAAAGCACGTCAACGCGTTTCTGGCCCAGAGTGGGCCCTTCATCAGGACAAGGTGCTGGTATAAAAGTTAAAAGACACTGGCAATATATACACACAAGGACAGGCCTTAACACAAACATTTCCTTCAATTAAGGATTATTGTATTCACAAACAAGGTTAAGGTTAAAAAAAATTAATGTATAAATTTACTATGTCATATATTAAAAACACATTCATAGTTATAAAGGCTGTAGTTGTGCTCTAAATATATTGTTAATAAGAACAGTTATTTCACTTTTATTAGTTAAAATAGGGAGTATATCTGTTGAATTGAATGTATCCCTCATGTTTTTAGTTGGATTGCGTAAGTGACAGGTGACTTCCGGTGTAAGAGTGTGAGAGGAGGTATGTATAAAGTGCTTATTGCCGCAAAAAATATGTAAAACACAGACTGTGGAGAGAAAGTATTTTTAAACCTTACGCTGGGCTGTATTTCGCTGCCAGTGCTGTGGATTGCGCTGGCAGCGGGTGGTAACTAGGGAGTGATACTTCGCCGTAGCGGAGTGAAGAAGGGGCGGAGTTTTTTAAGTTACTGCGGGCAGGTAAGCACTGTTATTATTTAAACAATAGCCAACCCCTCAAAGTTAGCATCAGTTCCCTGATACAAGAATGAGAATTAATAGTAATAAAAACGGGATTGTGCTTCAATTAAAATATGAAAATGTATATTTATTACACTGTTTAAAATATGTCAAATTTTTGGTCAGTATATCCTCTAAGCACAGGGCCCTTGTGCTGAGGGAATTATATAAAATAGAATAAAAATGACAATATCAACAAACACCGATAACTTGCATAGAAAATGTATAGGAATGTAACAATTTTAATGTCACTTTCGATGATCCGGCCTACGGTGATGCGCTCAAGTCCTATAAATGTTGTAAATTCCAAAACAATATAGGTGAATAGGGTAAATTTATAATTACCAGTCTGCAATATACTTGTCACCTGGACTTATGTTGTGAGGTCCGCACTTTTAAGATGGTAGCAGACGCTGGCATGCGTCTTAGCGGCGGTCAGACTGCCACGGACCAGTTGGAAAATTAGCCTCTTTCAGAAGCTATTCGCTGTGGGTGGTATCTCAGCAGAAGAACAGGTGTGGGCCTCTGGAAAACTGAGTTATAGGTGACGTCACAGGTGCTTGGCAGCGCTACCTGGAAGATGGTCTCAGGCATCGTCTGTTGATTTGCAGAACTGGATTGGAGGTCACCGGTGGATAATCGAGTATCGGTGATGTAGGATAAACCTAGACGCGTTTCAAGGCTCTCATATGTTTTAAACACGGCCCTTTCCTCAGTAGGCTTGCTTGTAGGCTTTCCAGAGGCCCGCACCTGTTCTTCTTCTGAGATACCACCCACAGCGAATAACTTCTGAAAGCGGCTATCTCTCCAACTGGCCCGTGACAGGCGGACCGCCGCTGAGACGCATGCCAGCGTCTGGTACCATCTCAAAAGTGTGGATCTCAACTTCTGAAAGCATCTAATTTTCCAACTGGTCTGTGGCAGGCTGATCGCCGTTAAGACGCATGCCAGCGTCTGCTACCATCTTAAAAGTGCGGACCTCACAACATAAATCCAGGTGACAAGTATATTGCAGACTGGTAATTATAAATTTACCCTATTCACCTATATTGTTTTGGAATTTACAACATTTATAGGACTTGAGCTCATTTTCTGGATCACCGGAGGCCGGATCATCCAAAGTGACATTAAAATTGTTACATTCCTATACATTTTCTATGCAAGTTATCGGTGTTTGTTGATATTGTTATTTTTATTCTATTTTATATAATTCCCTCGGCACAAGGGCCCTGTGCTTAGAGGATATACTGACAAAAAAATTATACATATTTTAAACAGTGTAATAAATATACATTTTCATATTTTAATTGAAGCACGATCCTGTTTTTATTATTATTAATTCTCATTCTTGTATCAGGGAACTGATGCTAACTTTGAGGGGTTGGCTACTGTTTAAACAATTTCTTTGCTATTCCCTAACACCTGGTGTAGGTTTATAGCCCTCTTACCTCGGTTAGCTAATTGTGAGCTGCACATCCCCAATCTCTTTTTACCTATTTGAATAAACACTGTTATTAGTTCACTGCCATCGCTGTGGATCGCGCTGGCAGCAAGTTTAAAGTGAGGAGCGATATATCGCTGTAGCAGAGTGGAGAAAGGGCGGAGTTTCAGAATGGCTGTGGGCAGATATGCTCTGCTATTGGCGCTCATGCTGTCAATAGAATACACGCTGTCATATGCTCAGTATCTATCCCAAACAAAAGCGCTATCACAGAATGTAAGCGCTATATGCGGGCAGCAGAATTTAGAGTAAAGGAACTTATTATAGGTGGGATAAGTAGGACTTGATATACTGAGTAGCTGTGATGAATAGATGGGGCATATGGAGATGGAAAATATGATATATATACACATAATGACATTGTGTCACTGAATAGAATAAAAAAAAGGGGGAGATGTATATAAGCAAGTATTATGTTTGCTGTAGGTAAAGATTTATTTATATCATTTTATGCATATATGCATATGTACAGAAGGATATGTCATAGTGGAATGGGGGGGGGGGGTATTTTTGAAGTGAAGTTATATATTATTTAAAAGAAAAGAGAAGGAGAAAGTTTATGGGATAGGGTAAGAAGGTAGTATGTGTAGTATATAGTGTTTCTTGTAATTGTGTATGAACCCACATAGGTGTTTAATATTGGTGTTATATATAATGTCTATTACTAATATGAAAAAGCTGAACCGATTATTATATTGGCAAGGACCTAGTGGTAAAAACATGTTTAAATATCTAGACTAAAATAGTTTCAGATATTTCATTAAGCCCTAGTGGGGCTAGGGACTGTATTTTGTATATCCAGAAAAATTCTAAGCGCTTGAGAGCTTTGAATATATTGGAGCAATGTGATGACACAGAATCTATAGGGGTAATGGAATATAGGTTTTTCGTGTCCCCATGGGCTGCAGCACAATGCTGGTATAAACTATGTAGTTGGAACTGTATTTTTACATTGTGGCAATGTTTATTCATTCTATTTCTTAATTTTTGTGTTGTGCGACCGACATATTGCAAATTACAGCAGCATTCAATAAGATATATGGCGTATTTGGTTTCGCACATGGGATGGGATTTCATCTGAAAGATCTCACCGGTACTGTTTGACTTGAAGGTGGTTTGGTTATGTCTGATTTCCCTACAGCAGAGGCATCAAGTTTTCTTACATCTCCCTGGTTTTTCTGGTTTTATATTCTCTTTTCTGTGCTATTTTAATTGGCTTGGTGCCAGGATGTTTTTCAAGGATGGAGCCCTACGGAAGGTAATCCGTGGGGCTTCAGGGAGCACGTCTTTCAGAAAATTGTCAATTTTTAGAATATGCCAGTGTTTTTTCAGAATATTTCTTAGATCAGGGGCTGCAACGTTAAAAGTGGTTATAAAGTTTAGATGTCTTTTTGGTCCTCCTTCTCTGTCTTTCTGTTTCTCTTTTGATATGAGACACTGTGCTTGGGTTAGCTGTTTTGTTTTGCAGTATGCTTGTGTAACCAGGGTTTTGGGGTATTTTTTTATTTGGAATCGTTTTTCCAGTATTTTTGCCAGATTTTTGAAGTCTTCATCTCTGGAACAGCTTCTTCTAATTCTTTTGTACTGTGAAAAGGGTATATTCTCTAACCACTTCTTGTAGTGGCCACTACTAAAGTCTATGTAGCTATTAGTATCAACACTCTTGAAGTTATATTCATCATGTGTGATCACTAGATCCAAGAATTCGATAGACTGCTCACTGGAATGCATTGTGAACTGAATTCCCCAACTATTGTCGTTAAGATGATCTAGTAGAGTATGTAACTTGGATGGGGGACCTTTCCATACAAATATGAGATAGTCTATGTATCTACGATAAAAGGCTATATTTTGCATCATTGAAGTGTTATCCCATATGTACTGATCTTCAAATGCCCCCATGAAGAGATTGGCGTATGAGGGCGCCACTTTCGTCCCCATGGCTGTACCCTTCTTTTGGTGGTAGATGTTGCCATCATAAACAAAGAAGTTGTTAGATAAGATGAATTTTAATCCTTCAAGAAGGAATGTCTGCTGTATTTCCAGAATATCCGGATTCTTCTCTAGGAAGGATTTTATGGCTCGGAGTCCCAGGATGTGGTCTATGTTGGTATATAATGAGACCACATCACGTGTGACTAAGGGGTATTGGGGGTCCCATGGGATTAAGGAAAGAAGATGTATGAGAGTAGTAGAGTCTCGTAGAAAGCTACTGTATATACTCGAGTATAAACCAAGTTTTTCAGCATGATTTTTCGTGCTTCAAACACCTCCCTCGGCTTATACTCGAGTGAACTCTCCGCCTGTCAATCCCTTCTCAGTGGTCTTCAACCTGCGGACCTCCAGATTTTAAAACTCCCCTCGGTGGGAAGGAAGGGTGAGCTGGTCCAGGCCATCTATGCTGCAGGGACCGTCCGGTGGGGAGGGTTAGTCATTCCGGGTTGTCCATCTTCACCGGGGGGGCCCTCTTCTCCGCTCCGGGCCCGGCCCCGAACTAGTGACGTTGCCTTGATGATGACGCACAGGGACGTTTATGCGCAGGGACAAACGTCCCTGTGCGTCGTCGTCAAGGCAACGTCACTAGTCCGGGCCCGGAGCGGAGAAGAGGCCCCCCCCCCGGTGAAGATGGACAGCCCGGAACAACTAACCCTCCCCACCGGACCGTTCCTGCAGCATAGATGGCCCGGACCAGCTCCCCCTTCCTTCCCACCGAGGGGAGGTGAGTAGAAAACTAAAGGGGGGGGGGGCGTCTGGATGATGACGAAGGCCGGAGTGGTCTTCAACCTGCGGACCTCCAGATGTTCCAAAACTACAACTAGAGTCTTCTTTTTCCTTTTCTGGACTCTGGTGTGATAGTGGGCCTTGCTCGTTCGTTATATCACTTTTGACGGTTTTCAGAAAGGGAACACATTTGGAGCTATTTTTGGTGTTGTCGATAATAACTAGAGCGTCTTCAGTTGGATCAGTAAGGGTCTCAGATGTAGTTGTTTGACTACAGTTTTCGGTTATTATTATAGACTATGTTTCCATGGTTTCATGTATCAATAATTCCAGGAGCCCCTGGATTATAGGGTCCGATCTCTGTGAGTTGATGTTGTTGGTATGGGGTGATTTCTCCATAGATTTTCCAAAACTTATTCTCCTGGTCACGGTTTCACATTTCTTTCAATGGCTTGCACTAGCTTGTAAGAAAAACTGTTCGGATTCTTCATTCAGGATTTGATCAGTTTTTTTCTTTTTGGGGGTCTCAACTGTTTCAACTTCCATGGCGTCTGACAGTAGTTTTCTTTTGATGGCTTTATTATTTTTTTATCACTCGGCTGTTGAGTATGTTCAATATTTGGAGGTGATATAATCTGTGTTTTTGACATAGACTCACCAGCTTTTTTGGTGTTAGGCAGGACAGGCTTTTTTGCTTTATCATTTCTTTCTTCTTTTTTTCTATAACCTGAATTGATATAAGTCCTGCATTGTGTCCTGTTTGTAAAGTGTTTCTTTATGTTTTTATTCTTGGCACCCCCGGCGGGATTGAGGTTGTGGGGGCCGAATTGGTGTTGCTTCTTGAATGGGGGTTGATTATTGCATCTCTGGCCCTGATGTATAGGAGTCGAACAGTAACATTCCATTAGTGGTCAAGGCTGTTGGTTGTTTCATTCTTCTGGTAATTTGGCTTCTTTTTCTCTTTTACTCTCCATGGGGTGGTGGGAGTGTTTCGTCCCTTTATACTCTCTCCAATTCCATGGATAACCTTTTGAATAATCTGCTCTATCTCTGTTGAGTTTTTGAACTTTTTTCTCTATCATTTTTGTTTCTAGTTTTATGAGGCACCCTGTAATATTCCGATTTATCCGAGCAAAATCACCAATTTTTGTAATTGTGACATGGTTGATTTTAGATGTGTGTTAGCAGTATTACAAATAGCCAATCTCTTATCTATCAACATTCTTAACATATTAAAAGTGCTATAATCAAGCAATTTATACCAATTTTTCGCATATACAACATCATCAATTAAGGTGGGTTTAAAAGTCAGTCTGAGGCCTCTTGGAGTGATATTTTCATGTAAAAATATTTTAAGGAAAGTTACATCTACTTAATGCTGTAGTTCAGTCTTTAAATGATGTTCAAGAGTTTTAAAAAGGTCAGACATTTCCTTTACTTCCAAGTCCGAATATTGGATACTTATTTATTTTTCATTATGGTTATTGGATTGCTGTGTTGGTTCAGTTAGTGTAAGTCTACTTATCAGCTGGTCACGAAAGCTTATCCGATTTCTGTAATAGTCCATGGTAACCGGTAGGCAAAGGGAGACTTCACAAAGGGCTGCTGTTTCCCCGAGCTACATCTCGCACCGGGTCGATATGGGGTCGCCTGTAACAATATGTAAGAAATAAAAGAAAAAAGAAGGGAACGCGCCCCTAGTGAAGTACAGTCAAACAATGATATAAAGGAAAATGGTGTGAACCTCACTCACCATGTAGTGTTGCGCTCAGAGCACAACACCTTTATTCGCGTGTAGAATGGTTATTTGGATCCTGCAGCTCGCGATCCCTACGAACACTCACTAGAGTCATCTGTAGATTAATGCAGATAGATAAAAAAAGGAATTTTTCTTGCAGCACTGGACCAAAAAGAGTGTAAAGAGACAACGCTCTTAAGGATATAATCAAGTGGCGTTCATTAAAAGCACGTCAACGGGTTTCTGGCCCAGAGACGGCCCTTCAGGACAAGGTGCTGGTATAAAAGTTAAAAGACACTGGCAATATATACACACAACGACAGGCTTTAACACAAAAATTTCCTTCAATTAAGGATTAGGGTATTCACAAACAAGGTTAAGCAATTAGCGTAACACCAAAAAATGTAAATGCATAAATTTTTTATATCATATATTAAAAACACATTCATAGTTAAAAAGGCTGTAGTTGTGCTCTAAATATATTGTTACTAAGAACAGTTATTGCACTTTTATTAGTTAAAATCGGGAGTATATCTGTTGAATTGAACGTATCCCTCATGTTTTTAGTAGGAATGCGTAAGTGACAGGTGACTTCCGGTGTAAGAGTGTGAGAGGAAGTATGTATAAAGTGCTTATTGCAACAAAAAATATGTAAAACACAGACTGTGGAGTGAAAGTATTATTGGACCTTATGCTGGGCTGTACTATTTCGCTGCCAGTGCTGTGGATTGCACTGGCAGCGGGTGGTAACTAGGGAGTGAAGAAGGGGCGGGGTTTTTAAGTTACTGCGGGCGAGTAAACACTGTTATTGGTTCTCTGCCAGCACTGTGGATCGCGCTGGCAGCGAGTTTAAAGTGAGGAGCGATATATCCTTGTAGCAGAGTGGAGAAAGGGCGGAGTTTCAGAATGCTGTGGGTGGATATGCACTGCTATTGGCGCTCATGCTGTCAATAGAATTCACGTTGTCATATGCTTGGTATCCCAAACAAAAGCGCTATCACAGAATGTGAGCGCTATATGCTGGCAGCGGAATTAAGAGTAAAGGAACTTAAAGGGGTACTCCGGTGAAAACCTTTTAAATCAACTGGTGGCAGAAAGTTAAACATATTTGTAAATTACTTCTATTAAAAAATCTTAATCCTTCCTGTACTTATTAGCTGCTGAATACTACAGAGGAAATTCTTTTCTTTTTGGAATGCTCTCTGATGACATCACGAGCACAGTTCTCACTGCTGACGTTATTATTATAATAATAATAATAACACTTGATTTATTGTTGTCCTTAGTGGGATTTGAACCCAAGTCCCCAGCACTGCAAGGCTAACCACTAAGCCACTATGCTGCCCTTAGCATACATCTGTTGAGCATCTGCTATTCATGGTTGCTAAAATGGACAGAGATGTCAGCAGAGAGCACTGTGCTCGTGATGTCATCAGTGTTCCAAAAAGAAAGGAATGTCCTCTGTAGCATTCAGCAGCTAATAAGTACTGGAAGGATTAAGATTTTTTAATAGAAGTAATTTACAAATATGTTTAACTTTCTTCCACCAGTTGATTTAAAAGAAAAAAGGTTTTCCTCGGAGTACCCCTTGATATACTGACTTGACTTGATATACTGAGTAGATGTGATGAATAGATGTGATGAATAGATGGGGCATATTAGAAAGAGGATGGGGAATAGTTATGGGGCGAGCGTAAACGAGTATGAAGCAATATGTCTGAGATAGAAAATATGATATATATACGTAACGACATAGTGTCACTGAATAGAATAAAAAAAAGGGGGAAGATGTATATAAGCAAGTGCTATGTTTGCTGTTGGTAGAAATGTATTAATATCATTTTATGCGTATGTGCATATGTACAGAAGGATATTTTTGAAGTGAAGTTATTAAAAGAAAAGAGAAGGAGAAAGTTTATGGGATAGGGTAAAAAGGTAGTATGTGTAGTATATAGTGTTTCATATAATTGTATATGTACCCACATAGGTGTTTAATATTGGTGTTATATTTAATGTCTATTACTAATATGAAAAAGCTGATCCGATTATTATATTGTCAAGGACCCAGTGGTAAAGACATGTTTGAATATCTAGACTGAAATAGTTTCAGATATTTCACTAAGCACTAGTGGGGCTAGGGACTGTATTTTGTATATCCAGAAAATTTCTAAGCTCTTGAGAGCTTTGAATCTATTGGAGCAATGTGAGGACACAGAATCTATAGGGGTAATGGAATATAGGTTTTTTTGTGTCCTCATGGGCTGCAGCACAATGTCGGTATAAACTATGTACAGTGGTACCTCAACATACGATGGTAATTCGTTCCAAACGACCCATCGTTTGTCGAATCCATCGTATGTTGAGGGATCAGTGCAATGTAAAGTATAGGAAGCTGTACTCACCTGTCCCCTTCGCTCCGGACCAGGTCCTCACCGCTCCAGATGCTGTCCCAGGGGCTCCCGATGCTGTCCCACTGCGATCCTCCGGCTTCTTCCGCATCTTCTGCAGGGTTCGGGCCTCGCTTTCTGGTGACGTTATTACGCTGCTGCGCCGGCGCGGCGTGCATAGTGACGTAATAACGACGCCGAAAAGCAAGGCCCGGACCCTGGAGAAGATGCGCAAGACACCGGAGGATCGCGAAGTGGACCCGGAGCAGCAGGAATAGGTAAGCGAACCTGACGGGATGCTTAAACTGCTATCCGACAGCAGCTTAAGCATTTTGCGCTGTCGGATAGCAGTTAATGCGATGGCCATCGTAGGTCGGGGGCCATCGTAGGTCGGGGGGTTACTGTAGTTGGAATTCAGTCCCTAGCCCCACTAGGGCTTAATGAAATATCTGAAACTATTTTAGTCTAGATATTTAAACATGTCTTTACTACTGGGTCCTTGCCAATATAATAATCGGTTCAGCTTTTTCATATTAGTAATAGACATTATATATAACACCAATATTAAACACCTAGGTTCATACACAATTATATGAAACACTATATACTACAAATACTACCTTCTTACCCTATCCCATAAACTTTCTCCTTCTCTTTTCTTTTAAATAAGATATAACTTAATTTCAAAAATACCCCCCCCCCCCCCCCCTCCACTTATTCCACTATGGCCAGAGGAGACTTCTGAAGATGGTGGGATTCAATGGCGCTGACCAGGAGCTGACACGTCAGGTAGGTAGGAAGGTAGCTTTATTAAAACAATGCAACGTGTTTCACCGCAGGTGCGGCTTCACCAGGCATAACAAACAGAGGAGGAGTTGGTCTTTATATACAGGCATGTAGGGATTTAACCCTTTCCTGAACTTTTTTACATTTTGAATCACATTATACAGCATATATACACAACAGATTGATTATTAAAATACAACCAACAAGATGCCTAACATGCATATTGCACAATGACAATATATCAAATACATTTTATATATAAAACTATACGCATAAAATTATCTCAATATGGATACAATTACATAAAATAAAATATTGATACACATAATAAATGCGGCATATGCGTATGTCCGTGCACACGGAAAAATAATTGCCTCAACACTCCAAATATTCCTTATTGTTTTGATTTTAATTTGGATTTTGCTTTTATTACTTTTTATTTTACGCACGATAAGTGCATATAAAAATAAATGTGCACAGACATCTGCAATATCACCGCCATAGGCTATTGCATAAAAATATATACACATATATATATATATATATATATATACATATATGCATATATATATATATATATATATATATATATATATATAAAAAGAACATAAAAAATATACATATAATTTTTTTGTGTAATGAAAAAAAAATATATATTTAGGACAATGATATGAATAATAAGCATTTACATAGAAAAAAATATATATATGTATATATACACTGCCATAAATGAAAAAAATATATATTAATAAAAAAATATATAATGAAAATAAAAAATATATAAATAGAATGTTCATATAAACTTGAGAAAAATGCACGGTGTGAACAGGGTATCAGGATTTTTTACTCAACATACATTCTCAATAGTCTCATTAAATCCTTGGAGGGATAATGTAGCTAATTTATGGATCCAGAATGATTCCCGATTAATCAAACGTTAATATTGGTTAGGGCAATTTTCCGGGATTTGTTCCAATATAATTAATTTTAACCCCTTCCCGACCTATGACATACCTGTACGTCATGAACATTCTTGCCGCTACTCGCGGCATCCCGCAGCGCCCGGTAAGATGGTGGCTATCACCGATAGCCAGCCATCTTACCATGCGACCACGGGGGGTTTCATCCCCCACCCCCACCCACCAGAGATCGCTGCTATCAGCTAGTCAAATCTGACTAGCTGATAGCAGCGTTTCGCTATGAGAATACTTAGCAGCGCGGTGTGTGAGTCCCGATCACGGGGATCAGGACACACACCGCTCTACTAAGCGTCCCTTACCCGTCCCCCGGCGTCACTTACCCGGCCATGCGGTGTCCCAAGCGGTCCCGGCGCGAGCGGCGTCCTCCAGGCGGTCCCGGCGTTGGTGCGTCCCGGAGGTGAGTTTCCGGCAGCAGTGCGGCATCTTCATTGGCAGCAGTGAAATCGCTGTAAAGCGATCTCACCGCTGCCTCTGAGAGTTTCAAAACTGCAACTCCCAGCATGCCCAGACAGCCTTTGGCTTTCTGTGCATGCTGGGAGTTGCAGTTTTGCAACATCTGGAGGTCCACAGTTTGGAGACCACTGTATAATGGTCTCCAATCTGTGCTCTTCCAGATGTTGCAAAACTACAAATCTCAGCATGCTCAGTCTGTCCAGGCATGCTGGGAGTTGTAGTTCTGTAACATCTGGAAGAGTACAGATTGGAGACCATTATATAGTGGTCTCCAAACTGTGGACCTCCAGATGTTGCAAAACTACAACTCCCAGCATACCAGACTGCCCAAGATTGCTGGAAGTTGTAGTTCGGCAACATCTGATCCTTCAGATATTGCCGAACTACAACTTCCAGCATGCCTGGGCAGTCTGTGCATGCTGGGAGTTGTAGTTTTGCAACAACTGGAGGCACACTAGTTGGGAAACATTGTCCGTTTCCAACCTCAGTGCCTCCAGCTGTTGCAAATGTTGCAAAACAATAACTCCCACCATGCACTGACAGACCATGCATGCTGAGAGTTGTAGTTTTGCAACAGCTGGAGGCACACTGGTTTGGAAACACTAAGTTTGGTTGCAAAACACTTGAAAGTTTATTACTTAACTTAGTGTTTCCAAACCAGTGTGCCTCCAACTGTTGCAAAACTACAACTCCCAGCATGCACAGACAGCCAAAGGGCATGCTGGGAGTTGTAGTTTTGCAACAGCTGGATGTTTGCCCCCTCCCCCCAATGTGAAAGTACAGGGTACACTCACATGGGCGGAGGTTTACAGTGAGTGCTGCAAGTTTGAGATGGCACAAATTTTGCGCTGCAGCTCAAACTCCCAGCGGCAAACTTGCTGTGAACCTCTGCCCATGTGACTGTACCCTAAAAACACTACACTACACTTACACTAACCTAAAATAAAAAGTAAAAAACACTACATATACAAATACCCCTACACAGCCCCCCTCCCACCAAAAAAAGAAAAACGTCTGGTACGCTACTGTTTCCAAAACGGAGCCTCCAGCTGTTGCAAAACAACAACTCCCAGTTTTGCCGGACAGCCATTGACTGTCCAGGCATGCTGGGAGTTTTGCAACAGCTGGAGGCACCCTGTTTGGGAATCATTGGCATAGAATACCCCTATGCAAATCCCAAATCCCTCAAATGCGCATGGCGCTCTCTCAATTTGGAGCCCTGTCGTATTTCAGGGCAACAGTTTTGGGACACATATGGGGTATATCCGTACTCGGGAGAAATTGCCTTACAAATTTTGGGGGGCTTTTTCTTCTTTAGCCCCTTATGAAAAGGTGAAGTTGGGGTCTACACCAGCATGTTAGTGTATAAAAATTAAATTTTTTACACTGACATGCTGGTATTGCCCTATACTTTTCATTTTCACAAGAGGTAAAAGGGAAAAAAGACCCTCAAAATTTGTAATGCAATTTCTCCCGACTACGGAGATACCCCATATGTGGGCGCAAAGTGCTCTGGGGGTGCACAACAAGGCCTAGAAGGGAGAGTGCACCATGTACATTTGAGGTGATTTGCACAGGTGTGGCTGATTGTTACAGCAGTTCTGACATAAACGCAAAACAATAAATATCCATATGTGACCCCATTTTGGAAACTACACCCCTCATGGAATTTAATAAGGGGTGCAGTGAGCATTTACACCCCACTGGTGTATGATAGATTTTTGGAACAGTGGTCTGTGAAAATGGAAAATACAATTTTTCATTTGCACAGTCCACTGTTTCAAATATCTGTCAAATGCCAGTGGGGTGTAAATGCTCACTGCACCCCTTATTAAATTCCATGAGGGGTGTAGTTTCCAAAATGGGGTCACATGTGGGGGGTTCCACTATTCTGGCACCATAGGGACTTCCTAAATGGGACATGCCCCCCAAAAACCCTTTCAGAAAAACACTATCCAAAATCCCATTGTCGCTCCTTCCCTTTTGAGCCCTCTAGTGCACCCGCCGAACACTTGACATACACATATGAGGTATTTCCTTACTCAAGAGAAATTGGGTTACAAATTTTAGGGGGATTTCTCTCCTTTTACCCCTTGTAAAAATTCAAAAATTGGGTCTACAAGAACATGCGAGTGTAAAAAATGAAGATTTTGAATTTTCTCCTTCACTTTGCTGCTATTCCTGTGAAACACCTAAAGGGTTAAAACACTTACTGAATGTCATTTTGAATACTTTGGGGGGTGAAGTTTTGTGCATTTGTGGGGTATTTCTAATATGAAGACCCTTAAAATCCACTTCCAACCTGAACTGGTCCCTGAAAAAGTACGATTTTGAAAATCTTGAGAAAAATTGGAAAATTGCTGCTAAACTTTGAAGCCCTCTGGTGTCTTCCAAAAGTAAAAACTTGTACATTTTTTGATGCAAACATAAAGTAGACATATTGTATATGTGAATCAATATGTAATTTATTTGGAATATCCATTTTCCTTACAAACAGAGACTTTCAAAGTTAGAAAAATGCAAAATTTTCTAAATTTTCATGAAATTTTTAGATTTTTTACCAAGAAAGGATGCAAATATTAGTGAAATGTTACCAACAACATAAAGTAGAATATGTCACGAAAAAACGATCTCGCAATCATAATGATAAGTTAAAGCATTCCAGAGTTATTAATGTTTAAAGTAACAGTGGTCAGATTTTCAAAAAATGCCCAGGTCCTGAAGGTGAAAATGGGCTGGGTCATGAAGGGGTTAAAGAACTTACATCACCCTTATGGACGATTGAGAAGTGACGTGAAACAAAAACTGTTTTTTTTTATTGAACCTATGTTTGCACATACGGGATCGCACCGTCTGTATGGTGCAACCCACGCACTGCATATTGCAACCACAGGACAATAGATAAATCGCAAATTGGGAACTGCAACTAAGATGATCTCTTCTTGTGTATTTCTTTTGTGTCTGAAACGACATAAAACTATTAATCCTGATACACTGTAACATACTACAACACAAACAGCGTTTTTTATTGCACGGAACGCATCCTCCTATTCTACTGTCACCTTTATTTTTTTCTGTTTCATCTTTTATAATTTTAAGTCTGCTCGGGGCCAATAAATTTTTTTTTTCAAACTTTATTTAAGTTTTAATGAGTAAACAATAATAAGTAGTCTCCAACCAGGAGCAAGGAACAATATAGTAAACAACAGAACATGTCTAGCATGAAAAGTCCATAGGTGTTACGCCGAGCGCTCCGGGTCCCCGCTCCTCCCCGGAGCGCTCGCTACACTTCCCTCACTGCAGCGCCCCGGTCGGTTCCACGGACCCGGGGCGCTGCGTTACCACCTCCGGCCGGGATGCGATTCGCGATGCGGGTAGCGCCCGCTCGCGATGCGCACCCCGGCTCCCGTACCTTACTCGCTCCCCGTCAGTTCTGTCCCGGCGCGCGCGGCCCCGCTCCCTAGGGCGCGCGCGCGCCGGGTCTTTGCGATTTAAAGGGCCACTGCACCGCTGATTGGTGCAGTGGTTCCAATTAGTGTTTACACCTGTGCACTTCCCTATATCACCTCACTTCCCCTTCACTCCCTCGCCGGATCTTGTTGCCCTAGTGCCAGTGAAAGCGTTCCTTGTGTGTTCCTTGCCTGTGATTCCAGACCTTCTGCCGTTGCCCCTGACTACGATCCTTGCTGCCTGCCCCGACCTTCTGCTACGTCCGACCTTGCTTCTGTCTACTCCCTTGTACCGCGCCTATCTTCAGCAGCCAGAGAGGTTGAGCCGTTGCTAGGGGATACGACCTGGTCACTACCGCCGCAGCAAGACCATCCCGCTTTGCGGCGGGCTCTGGTGAAAACCAGTAGTGACTTAGAACCGATCCTCTAGCACGGTCCACGCCAATCCCTCTCTGGCACAGAGGATCCACTACCTGCCAGCCGGCATCGTGACAGTAGATCCGGCCATGGATCCCGCTGAAGTTCCTCTGCCAGTTGTCGCTGACCTCACCACGGTGGTCGCCCAGCAGTCACAACAGATTGCGCAACAAGGCCAACAGCTGTCTCAACTGACTGTTATGCTACAACAGTTACTACCACAGCTCCAGCAATCATCTCCTCCGCCAGCTCCTGTACCTCCTCCGCAGCGAGTGGCCGCTTCTGGAATACGACTATCCTTGCCGGATAAATTTGATGGGGACTCTAAGTTTTGCCGTGGCTTTCTTTCCCAATGTTCATTACACTTGGAGATGATGTCGGACCAGTTCCCCACTGAAAGGTCTAAGGTGGCTTTCGTAGTCAGCCTGCTGTCTGGAAAAGCCCTGGCTTGGGCCACACCGCTCTGGGACCGCAATGACCCCGTCACTGCCTCTGTACACTCCTTCTTCTCGGAAATTCGAAGTGTCTTTGAGGAACCTGCCCGAGCCTCTTCTGCTGAGACTGCCCTGTTGAACCTGGTCCAGGGTAATTCTTCCGTTGGCGAGTATGCCGTACAGTTCCGTACCCTTGCTTCAGAATTATCCTGGAATAATGAGGCACTCTGCGCGACCTTTAAAAAAGGCCTATCCAGCAACATTAAAGATGTTCTGGCCGCACGAGAAATCCCTGCTAACCTACATGAACTCATCCATCTTGCCACTCGCATTGACATGCGTTTTTCCGAACGGCGTCAGGAGCTCCGCCAGGATATGGACTCTGTTCGCACGAGGCGTTTCTTCTCCCCGGCTCCTCTCTCCTCTGGTCCCCTGCAATCTGTTCCTGTGCCTCCCGCCGTGGAGGCTATGCAGGTCGACCGGTCTCGCCTGACACCCCAAGAGAGGACACGACGCCGCATGGAGAATCTCTGCCTGTACTGTGCTAGTACCGAACACTTCCTGAAGGATTGTCCTATCCGTCCTCCCCGCCTGGAAAGACGTCCGCTGACTCCGCACAAAGGTGAGACAGTCCTTGATGTCTACTCTGCTTCTCCACGTCTTACTGTGCCTGTGCGGATGTCTGCCTCTGCCTTCTCCTTCTCTGCTGTGGCCTTCTTGGACTCTGGATCTGCAGGAAATTTCATCTTAGCCTCTCTCGTCAACAGGTTCAACATCCCGGTGACCAGTCTCGCCAGACCCCTCTACATCAATTGTGTAAACAATGAAAGATTGGACTGTACTATACGTTTCCGCACGGAGCCCCTTCTAATGTGCATCGGATCTCATCACGAGAGGATTGAACTGTTGGTCCTCCCCAATTGCACTTCTGAAATCCTTCTTGGACTTCCCTGGCTTCAACTCCATTCCCCAACCCTGGATTGGTCCACTGGGGAGATCAAGAGTTGGGGGCCCTCTTGTTCCAAGGACTGCTTAAAACCGGTTCCCAGTAAACCTTGCCGTGTCCCTGTGCTTCCTCATGTAACCGGTCTCCCTAAGGCCTATATGGACTTTGCGGACGTTTTTTGCAAAAAACAAGCTGAGACTCTACCTCCTCACAGGCCTTATGATTGTCCCATTGACCTCCTCCCGGGCACTACTCCACCCCGGGGCAGAATCTATCCTCTGTCCGTCCCAGAGACTCTTGCCATGTCTGAATACGTCCAAGAAAATTTAAAAAAGGGCTTTATCCGTAAATCCTCCTCTCCTGCCGGAGCCGGATTTTTCTTTGTGTCCAAAAAAGATGGCTCTCTACGTCCTTGCATTGACTACCGCGGTCTTAATAAAATCACGGTTAAGAACCGCTACCCCCTACCCCTCATCTCTGAACTCTTTGATCGTCTCCAAGGTGCCCATATTTTTACCAAACTGGACTTAAGAGGTGCTTATAATCTCATCCGCATCAGAGAGGGGGATGAATGGAAAACGGCATTTAACACCAGAGATGGACACTTTGAGTATCTGGTCATGCCCTTTGGTCTATGCAACGCCCCTGCCGTCTTCCAAGACTTTGTTAATGAAATTTTTCGTGATCTACTATACTCCTGTGTTGTTGTATATCTGGACGATATCCTGATTTTTTCTGCCAATCTTGAAGAACACCGCCAGCATGTCCGTATGGTTCTTCAGAGACTTCGTGATAATCAACTCTATGCCAAAATAGAGAAATGTCTGTTTGAATGCCAATCTCTTCCTTTTCTAGGATACTTGGTCTCTGGCCAGGGACTACAAATGGACCCAGATAAACTCTCTGCCGTCTTAGATTGGCCACGCCCCTCCGGACTCCGTGCCATCCAACGTTTTTTGGGGTTCGCCAATTATTACAGGCAATTTATTCCACATTTTTCTACCATTGTGGCTCCTATTGTGGCTTTAACAAAAAAAAATGCCGATCCCAAGTCTTGGCCTCCTCAAGCGGAAGACGCCTTTAAACGACTCAAGTCTGCCTTTTCTTCGGCTCCCGTGCTCTCCAGACCTGACCCATCTAAACCCTTCCTATTGGAGGTTGATGCCTCCTCAGTGGGAGCTGGAGCTGTCCTTCTACAAAAAAACTCTTCCGGGCATGCTGTTACTTGTGGTTTTTTTTCCAGGACCTTCTCTCCGGCGGAGAGGAACTACTCCATCGGGGATCGAGAGCTTCTAGCCATTAAATTAGCACTTGAGGAATGGAGGCATCTGCTGGAGGGATCAAGATTTCCAGTTATTATTTACACCGATCACAAGAACCTCTCCTACCTCCAGTCTGCCCAACGGCTGAATCCTCGTCAGGCCAGGTGGTCTCTGTTCTTTGCCCGATTTAATTTTGAAATTCACTTTCGGCCTGCTGATAAAAACATTAGGGCCGATGCTCTCTCTCGTTCCTCAGATGCCTCTGAAATTGAACTCTCTCCTCAACACATCATTCCTCCTGACTGCCTGATTTCCACTTCTCCAGCCTCCATCAGGCAAACTCCTCCAGGAAAGACCTTTGTTTCTCCACGCCAACGCCTTGGGATCCTCAAATGGGGTCACTCCTCCCATCTCGCAGGTCATGCGGGCATCAAGAAATCTGTGCAACTCATCTCTCGCTTCTATTGGTGGCCGACTCTAGAGACTGATGTGGTGGACTTTGTGCGAGCCTGCACTATCTGTGCCCGGGATAAGACTCCTCGCCAGAAGCCCGCTGGTTTTCTTCATCCTCTACCTGTCCCCGAACAACCTTGGTCTCTGATTGGTATGGATTTTATTACTGACTTACCCCCATCCCATGGCAACACTGTTATTTGGGTGGTCGTTGATCGATTCTCCAAAATGGCACATTTCATCCCTCTTCCTGGTCTTCCTTCAGCGCCTCAGTTGGCTAAACAATTTTTTGTACACATTTTTCGTCTTCACGGGTTGCCTACACAGATCGTCTCGGATAGAGGCGTCCAATTTGTGTCTAAATTCTGGAGGGCTCTCTGTAAACAACTCAAGATTAAATTAAATTTTTCTTCTGCATACCATCCTCAATCCAATGGACAAGTAGAGAGAATTAACCAGATCTTGGGTGACTATTTACGACATTTTGTTTCCTCCCGCCAGGATGACTGGGCAGATCTTCTACCTTGGGCCGAATTCTCGTATAATTTCAGAATCTCTGAATCTTCCTCCAAATCTCCGTTTTTCGTGGTGTACGGCCGTCACCCTCTTCCCCCCCTCCCTACCCCCTTGCCCTCTGGTCTGCCCGCTGTGGATGAAATTTCTCGTGATCTTTCCACCATATGGAAAGAGACCCAAAATTCTCTCTTACAGGCTTCTTCTCGCATGAAGAGATTCGCAGATAAGAAAAGAAGAGCTCCTCCCATTTTTTCCCCTGGAGACAAGGTATGGCTCTCCGCTAAATATGTCCGTTTCCGTGTCCCGAGCTATAAGTTGGGACCACGCTATCTTGGTCCTTTTAAAGTTTTGTGTCAAATTAATCCTGTCTCTTACAAACTTCTTCTTCCTCCTTCTCTTCGTATCCCTAATGCCTTTCACGTCTCTCTTCTTAAACCTCTCATCCTCAACCGTTTTTCTCCTAAATCTGTTCCTCCCACTCCTGTTTCCGGCTCCTCGGACATCTTCTCTGTCAAAGAGATTTTGGCCTCTAAAAAGGTCAGGGGAAGAACTTTTTTTTTAGTGGATTGGGAGGGTTGTGGTCCAGAAGAGAGGTCCTGGGAACCTGAGGACAATATCCTGGACAAAAGTCTGATCCTCAGGTTCTCAGGCCCCAAGAAGAGGGGGAGACCCAAGGGGGGGGGTACTGTTACGCCGAGCGCTCCGGGTCCCCGCTCCTCCCCGGAGCGCTCGCTACACTTCCCTCACTGCAGCGCCCCGGTCGGTTCCACGGACCCGGGGCGCTGCGTTACCACCTCCGGCCGGGATGCGATTCGCGATGCGGGTAGCGCCCGCTCGCGATGCGCACCCCGGCTCCCGTACCTTACTCGCTCCCCGTCAGTTCTGTCCCGGCGCGCGCGGCCCCGCTCCCTAGGGCGCGCGCGCGCCGGGTCTTTGCGATTTAAAGGGCCACTGCACCGCTGATTGGTGCAGTGGTTCCAATTAGTGTTTACACCTGTGCACTTCCCTATATCACCTCACTTCCCCTTCACTCCCTCGCCGGATCTTGTTGCCCTAGTGCCAGTGAAAGCGTTCCTTGTGTGTTCCTTGCCTGTGATTCCAGACCTTCTGCCGTTGCCCCTGACTACGATCCTTGCTGCCTGCCCCGACCTTCTGCTACGTCCGACCTTGCTTCTGTCTACTCCCTTGTACCGCGCCTATCTTCAGCAGCCAGAGAGGTTGAGCCGTTGCTAGGGGATACGACCTGGTCACTACCGCCGCAGCAAGACCATCCCGCTTTGCGGCGGGCTCTGGTGAAAACCAGTAGTGACTTAGAACCGATCCTCTAGCACGGTCCACGCCAATCCCTCTCTGGCACAGAGGATCCACTACCTGCCAGCCGGCATCGTGACAATAGGCACAGAAGTTCAGGGTAAGGCACACCTGTAAGCAAATAGAACCACAGCACGAAAATCCTAAAGAGCATCAATCCAGGCAGTCCACTGGTCAATACGTGATTTAGGTAGTCCCATACGTTGAGCAATCATTCGTTCAAGGGTGAGGTTATATCTCACCTTAGCTTTAATAACCTCAAAGTCCGGAACCTCAACAGATTTCCACATTTGTGCAATAGAGGTACGTGTCACGTGTCACGGTGAGAACATGAAATATTATAGTATATATATATATATATATATATATATATCATATTATATGTGAGCATTTCCAACTTCAAAGACAATAAAGTTACCCCCGGATCCCAGGAGTATGTAACAGTACACAGATTATCTAGGAATCCCTTAACTGTGGACCACAGGGGTTGAATGACCGGACACTCCCACCAAATATGCAATAAGGATCCCTCAGGGGCACCACAGCGCCAACAGGCCGAGGGGGTACCAGGATAAATTTTAGCCAGTCTAATTGGGGTATAGTACCACCGGTATAACAATTTACGAGACGCCTCAAGATGAGTAACACATCTAGAAAATCGTTTGGGCAAGGAGAAGGCAAAGTCCCATTGCTCGTCTGTAAACCCCTGAGCCAGGTCCTCCTCCCACCTGACTTGGAAAGAATTGCGCCCTGGTTTCCCAATGTCTAGTATCTGAGTGTATCCTACAGTAATGCCCCTCCTAAACGATTTATCATTATAGAAGTGGAGTTCGTAGGGAGTCTTAATCTCCCCTGCAGGCCACCTAAGGGAAGTAACAAAGTGTCTAAGTCTCAGGTATTTAAAGAAATCGTTTCTAGGGAGATCGAAAGTGGACCTCAAGGAGGCAAATGGAATCATACCGATTGCGTCCATGACATCCGCCACCTTGGTGATTCCCCGGGCAATCCAGGGCTTCAGATCCAAGTCCATTAAGTGCGACTCAATCGCTCCCAATGGTATATCACAAATACGGGCAGGAACCTATGACATATCTGGGATTTACTCCACATTCTAACCGCCACCGCTACAGTGGAATAAGCAGAACAAGGAGCAGAAGTAGGGTTGAAACGAAGGGACCATATAAAATGACCGAGAGAAAGGAAAGAGAGTACCTCCGCCTCTATATCGACCCAGTGGGGTGGGCCACTCTGCCACCAATACTTCTTGAGTTGATCTAATATGACTGCCTGATAGTAGGCCTTCAAGTTTGGCACACCCATTCCACCTCGTGTAGTAGGCTGATATAGTACAGCTGCACTAACTCTCGCCCGCTTCCCCGCCCACACGAAGTTTAGTAACAGCTTCTGCAGTTATGACAAATAAGAGGCAGGGAGGACCATAGGCAGGTTCCGAAAAAAATAAAGAATTTTGGGCAGCAACATCATCTTGGACGCGGCAACACGGTCCAAGAAATTGGCATGGAGGAGAATTCAGTTATATCGCTACAAAGTTGCGATTTAAGGATGGCAAAGTTAGTGGGTATTAACCTATCAGGACGTTAAAGTAATCCCCAAGTATGGTATCTGTCCCTCCGCCCAAACAAAAGGGAATCTATCTTTAAGGCTGGATTCTAGCTGTGTTGGAATATTAAGCACTAGAATGCTAGATTTAGAGGCATTTAGCTTATAGTAACTTATGGCACTAAATTCAGCTATGACATCCATAACTCCGGCCAAGGACTTGGCAGGATTGGCCACACATATAATGACGTTGTCAGCGAACAAACCCAATCGGTGTTCAGTGGATCCCATACGTATACCTTCTATATCCGACGACGTCCTCATACGGTGGGCAAAGGGCTCCATAACCAATGTGAAGATGACTGGGGACAGGGGGCAGCCCTGCCGCGTCCCGTTACTAAGGGAGAAACGTTGGGATAATGCTCCCGACGAGAAAACCTTCACTTTAGGGTTGGAATACAACTTGTTGCAATAAATTTAGGGGGTACCGGGAATTTATTCAATACCGCGTGCAAGTAACCCCAATGAACCCGGTCGAACGCCTTCTCCGCATCCAAGCATAGGAGTAGAGAAGGCGTCCGATCCGAACGGGCCTTTACAATCAGATCAAGCAAGCGTTGCGTGCCATCTAAAGCTTGACAGCCCCTAACAAACTCTTGATCTCTAGCGACTAACATGGGTAGAAAGACATTCAGTCGGTTCGCAAGTAGCATGGCATATAATTTAATGTCACTATTCAGCAACGAAATGGGTCTATAGTTTGCTGTTTTGTCCTGAGATTTACCCGGCTTGGTAATAGTGACCACGAGTGCCTCCAGCATCTCGGCAGGCGGGGACCCGGACGAAGCTATGGCGTTAAAAAGCCTAGTTAAAACCGGGGCAACCTCAGCACAAAACTTTTTGTAAAAGTCGTTGATCAGGCCGTCAGGGCCCGGCGACTTGGCCGTTTTAAGTGAACGTATACAAGTTACAACCTCCTCTACAGTAAATACTTTTTCTAGTTCTTCAGCCTGCTCAGATGACAGAGTGGAAGGGACACAGAACAGAGGAAAGATGAGATGGCAGCGGCAGACGGTTGATGTGTAGCGGGGTCATCCCTTAAGTTATACAGCTTCTCATAATAAGATGCAAAACTGTTGGCTATCCCCTGGCGGTCAGTCACCTTACTCCCATCTAAACCGGACAGGTAAGCAATTCTAGACCTGGCCACCCTCTTCCTTAGTTGTTTGGCAAGCAAGGAAGAAGATTTATTCCCCTGCCAATAGTAGGACATCTTCAGTTTTCTCAGGGCAAGTTCATAAACGTGGAGTGAGAGAGAGTGCAGTCTAGCATTCAATTGGGATATCTCTATAGATATCTCAGGCGAATAAGTGGCCATATTCTGCCTATGAAGTTCCGCTAACCTCTTTTGCAGCTCTAGCATCTTTGACTTATAAAATGGCCTCTGATGGTGGCCTTAAAGGCACACCACAGAGTTGGATCCGACACCTCTCCAGTGTCGTTTATACTGAAATATGTTGGTATAACCGCTGAAGTAGCCTCTATATATTCTGTATTGTGTAGTACCAGGGAATTAAGCCTCCAAACGGATGCCGGATGTTGAAGGTATTTTTCCCTCAGAGTGACTGTAATAGGTGAGTGATCTGATCATTCAAGCGGGAGAATTTTAGTGTCAGCTATTAAGGACAGTAACAATTTAGAGGTAAGGGCATAGTCAATACGGGAGTATGTATGGTGTGCAGAGGAAAAAAAGGTAAAGTCCCTTTCGGTAGGGTGTGCTATCCTCCACACATCATACAGTCCAAATTTAGAGGTCAAGAAGAAGAAGCCCAAGGGCCCCTCTCTAGTATGGGGAGCCGTGGAATCAACACGCGGCCACGTGGTCATGTTAAAGTCCCCCAAAGCTATAACGTGACCCTTCGATTGTCCCTCCATTTTGGTCAGCACAGATTTAAGGAAAGCGCATTGTCTACGATTAGGGGCGTAGGCCACTACAAGAGTGTACTGTACGCTATTAATCTGACAAACCAGGATTATGTACCGCCCACCCATGTCTATCTCAGTGTGTTGTACAGAAAAAGCTAGGGAGTCCCTTACTGCTATACACACCCCACCCTTCTTATCAATAGCATGAGCCTGAAACATCTTAGGGAAACGTTTATGGGTAAGGCGTCCAGCATCCTCCGCATTAAGGTGGGATTCTTGTACGCACACTATATCAGCCTGCACCTTCCTCGCCTCCCTCCACAACTGGGAACGCTTATATGGGGAGTTCAATCCCCTTACATTGAGAGATAGCAGTTTAATAGTCATTAGCAAAAATAGGAAAATGCATCGGACCTAGCGATTCACATAAGTATAAACCAACATATCTGGGGGCGTACCTTCGGTGTACAGAACCATAGGAAGCACTCAGTGGAAGAATCTCGCGTGCCAGACAAGGACCATACCAGACATTAGAACTTGAGAACAAAAACACAAACCACAAAAAGACATGTACAAAACAGACAGAGAACATACATAGAAAAGACATTGCAATAAAGGCCATGTGGTAAGCCCTAGTTGGGAACAGGAATAAGACAGACCTGCAGCTAGGCCTACAGAAGTAATATAAGGACAATCTACCTTAATGAGTGACACTGAAACACTACGGGAAGTAAAGGTTCTACTAGTGACACAGGTAAGTATAATAAATGCAGACATAAAACTATATTATAAACACAATTATGAATCCGTCTCCATCTCACAGTCGCCTAGTACTCTTATGCCTACGACCTGTAACCAGATGCCATTCCGTGTCCATCGCTAGGGCCGGAGGAGTTCCCGTAGACTTGGGCGAAGCTGACGGTGCGGTCAGTCGCCATTCCTCACAGAGCCCCTCCAGCTCCTCCGGTGTGGATGCCACAACTTTACTCCCGTCACGGGTGATGATCATCTTCATAGGGAACCCCCATTTGTAAGGGATTCCATGCTCACGCAGCAGCTTGGCTCCTTTACTAAATTCACGTCTCCTGGCCAAGGTGGCCGCCGAAAGGTCAGTGTAGAGCTGTAACTCCATATACTTTTCCGGTAGCGAGGTAGTGGATCTCGCAGCAGCCATCAGCCGGTCTTTGATATGGAAGAAATGCATGCGCAGGATAACGTCCCTTGGCACTGATGCAGAGAGCGATTTCGGCTTAGGCAATCTGTGGACCCTGTCCATAAGCAGGTCCATGGATGAAGCCTGGGGCAGCAGGATAGCGAAGAAGTCAGTTAGAAAGCCGTTTAAGTCCTCCGTTTTGACTGACTCTGGGACCCCGCGCACACGCAAATTGTTGTGACGCGAACGATCTTCCATGTTCGCAATTTTCTGTCGCAAGGCCGCCACTTCGTCCTCCATGTCGTTTGTTAGGTCCACCACCTTATTATGGGAGGCCGTAAGCTCAGCCATCTTGTTTTCTATATGTGAGGTGCAGTTCCCCAGAGAGGTTATTTCGCTATGAATACTGGCGACAGCCTGCTGGATGTCCACTTGGAGGGAGCACTTCAGGTCAGCAAGGAGATGCCGCATTACAGGTAGGTGGGAGGTCGTCCCCAGTTCTCCCTTGCTCGGATTGCCAGGCTGACTGCCAGGGCCCTGCAGTGCTGAGGTGCCCGGAGGATTGCTCACCTGTGGAGACCCCTGCGTAGAGAATTGTCATCTGGAAGAAGCTGGGCCAGTGGCCTCCGGAGAGCCGGAATGTCCGTTGCCAGAATTAGGAGAGGAGGATACCAGCGATGCGCTTCCAGCAGCTGTGGAAGCCGATCCGCTCAACGGCAGCAGCGCAGTCTGCCGGGCAGGGGAAGCAGCCGCGCCATCTTGTGAGGCCCCCACGGCGGGGAAGAAGGCTGTTAGCTTCATCGGGCTCTTCTTATGTCCGCGTCTGCGAGTCATCACCATGAGGACCGGGGGTTCCCACACAGGTACCGATAAATCTCCGGTGATAATAGCGGGTAGAAACGCTGTGTAGCCGCTCAGAGGCCTAGGGAAAAGCGGAGCACAAGCTCTATGCGACCGCCGCCATGCGCTGCCAGACACGCCCGGGGCCAATACATTTTTTAGGTTTTTTGCGTGTCTTTATGTGACACCTGGATATTTGGGAACAATCTGATTTAATACAGGATCCGCCCTTATTATTAACCAATTTCTCGCCAGAATTTTTTACATTTTGCTCGCATTGTAATTTGGGATAAAGTTATGCCTAAATCGATTCTCTCCATTAGGATTTTTCACCTTATCTTTGGACATAAAAAAATCGGATTGTTTTTTTATTTTTACTTTGTTGTAGGCTGTGTGTAATAATTTTTCAGGGTATCCCTTTTCCCAAAAACGTTTTTTTTTATCATTGCTGCCTGCATTTTAAAATCTGCCTCACTAGTGCAACTTTTACTTATACGGACGTATTGCCCGTAGGGCACATATTTAAGCTAGTTCGGATAATGCGCACTATCATAGCTTAAAAAGCTATTTACATCAACCCGTTTAACCCCTTAAGGACCGAGGTTTTTTCCGTTCTTGTATTTTCGTTTTTGGCTCCTTGCCTTTAAAAAATCATAACTCTTTCAATTTTGCACCTAAAAATCCATATGATGGCTTATTTTTTGCGCCACCAATTTTACTTTGTAATGACGTCAGTCATTTTGCCCGTTTCTAAGTAGTAAATTTTTCGGTAAAAATGACACCTTATTTTTATTCTGTAGGTCCATTCGATTAAAATGATACCCTACTTATATAGGTTTGATTTTGTCGGACTTCTGGAAAAAATCATAACTACATGCAGGAAAATTAATACGTTTAAAATTGTCATCTTCTGACCCCTATAACTTTTTATTTTTCCGTGTATGGGGCGGTATGAGGGCTCATTTTTTGTACCATTTTTGCATTGATAGGACTTATTTATCGCTTTTTATTCATTTTTAAATGATGTAAAAAGTGACCAAAAATGCACTATTTTGGACTTTGGAATTTTTTTGCGCGCACGCCATTGACCGAGAGGTTTAATTAATGATATATTTTTATAATTTGGACATTTCCGCACGCGGTGATACCATATATGTTTATTTTTATTTACACTGTGGTTTTTTTTATTGGAAAAGGGGGGTGATTCAAACTTTTAATAGGGGAGGAGTTAAATGATCTTTATTCACTTTTTTTTCCACTTTTTTTTTGCACTGTTATAGGTCCCATAGGGACCTATAACACTGCACACACTGATCTTCATCATTGATCACTGGTTTCTCATAAGAAACCAGTGATCAACGATTCTGCTGCATGACTGCTCATGCCTGGATCGGACAGCGAGGAGGCAGGTAGGGGCCCTCCCGCTGTCCTATCAGCTGTTCGGGATGCCGCGATTAGCCGCGGCTATCCCGAACAGCCCGACTGAGCTAGCCGGCAACTTTCACTTTCGCTTTTAGCCGCTCTGAGCGCGCGGCTAAAGGGTTAATAGCGCGCTGCGCCGTGTGCTATTAGAGGCGGGTCCCGGCTTCACTATGACGTCGGGCCCGCCGTGATATGACGCGGGGTTACTGTGTAACCCCGCGTTATATCAGGAGAGCAGGACCAAGGACGTACCGGTACATCCTTGGTCCTTAAGGGGTTAAAGAAAGTACGGGTGACAATCTGATTTTCCATGTTTCTCCTGATTTTGAGATACAAAAATTCTATTGTGGCGGGGGAGTAGTGTAGTGTGAACTGTAATCCCCATGTGTTGTTATTTAAGAAAGTGACAAATTCTTCTGCCTCTAATTGGGTCCCTGTCCAAATAAAGAATAAATCATCGATAAATCTCCTAAAGAATAAAATGTGTTGATCAAATAGAGGGGACTGTGCCATGTATCGGGACTCAAATCGCCCCATGAATAAATTTGCATAACTTGGGGCGAAATGAATCCCCATGGCACAGCCCCTTGTCTGTCTGTAAATCATATGATTAAAAGTAAAAACATTGTGCTCCAAAATAAATTTCATTGATTTTAACAAAAATAAAGATTGCTCATTTTTTAAATCCTGGTCATTATTCAAGAAATATTTTATGCTCTTCAAACCCAATACTGTATTAATATTTGAATAGAGAGAACACACATCCAGGGTTAAAAAAGAAAAAGTGGGGGGAAGAGGTAGTTTTTTCAATTCTTGTATTAATTGTGTGGAATCCCTCAAATACGAGGGTAACTGTAACACATAAGGTTGAAGGAGTAAATCAAAATAGATAAATGAGCCGTAATAGAAAAAATGCCAGAAATAATAGGGCGACCTGGGGGGTTAACTAAATCTTTATGCAACTTGGGTAAATAATAAAAAAATGGGTATGGAATAATGTTTAGGAATGTGTGTTCTCTCTTATCAAACAGTTGTTGGTCGGATGCACTATTAATTAAATCAACATAAAGTCGATAATATTCAGATGATGGATCTTCATTGAGGACTTCATAATACTCACTATCTGATAATATTCGGTTGGCCTCGTTAATATACATATCTCTATCTAGAATCGCTATTCCGCCCCTTATCAGCGGGGCGTGTAATAATTTTTGAATTATCCTGAAGTGATTTTATTGCAACTCTTTCTTGGGCAGTTAGATTATCTTTAAATCTGGGTAAAGATGTGTGTTCATATAACTGATTGAATTCTTTTTGCACAACTGAAGAAAAATTTTCTAAATAATTCCCTCTATGGTGTAAGGGGTAAAACGAAGAAGCGGTGTGAACTGTGACATGTTTGTGTAACGCTGAGCGCTCCGGGTCCCGCTCCTCCTCCGGAGCTCTCGTGGCGTTCTGTTCTTGCTTGCAGTGCCCCGGTCAGACTCACTGACCAGGAGCGCTGCTCTGTGTCCCCCGGCGGGGATGCGATCCGCGCGGCGGGACGTGCCGGCCCGTGGGTCGCATCCCATTCCTCTCACCTGCCCCATCCTCCAGCTCAGTCCCGGCGCGCGGCCCCGCTCTCTAGGGTGCGCGTACGCCGGGTCTCTCAGATTTAAAGGGCCAGTGCACCATTAATTGGTGCCTGGCCCAATCAGTTCCAATCACTCCCCACACTATATAATCCCACTTCCCCTTCCTGTCCTTGCCGGATCTTGTTGCCTTGTGCCCTGAGAAAGCGTTTGTGTGTGTTCCCTAGCCTGTGTATCCAGCCCCCTTGCCGTTGCCCCTGACTACAAACCTTGCCGCCTGCCTTGACCTTCTGCTATGTCTGACCTTGCCTTGCCTTGTCCTTGTGTACCGTGCCTGTCTCAGCTGTCAGTGAGTTTTAGTCGCTATTGGGTGGAACGACCTGGGGGTTACTTGCCACAGCAAGTCCATCCCGCTTTGCGGCGGGATCTGGTGAAAACCAGTAACCTCTTAGATTCCGTTCCCCTGGTGCGGCCCACGCCATCACCTCACTGACACAGCCCGGATCCTGACAGTAGATCCAGCCATGGATCCCGCTGAGGGACCGCTGCCGAGTCTTGCTGATCTCCCTACCGTTGTTGCCCAGCAGTCCCAGCAGATCGCCCAACAAGGACAACAGCTGACGCAGTTGACCGCCATGCTCCAGCAGCTTCTGCCAGCCCAGCGTCAACCTTCTCCTCCGCCAGCTCCAGCATCTCCTCCACTCCGAGTTGCTGCAACTACCTCTAGAGTCCGCTTGTCTCTCCCGGCGAAATTTGATGGGGACTCTAAGTTGTGCCGGGGATTCCTGTCCCAATGTTCCCTGCACCTCGAAATGATGTTGGACCAGTTCCCCACAGAACGGTCTAAGGTGGCTTTCGTGGTCAGTTTGTTATCTGGAAAGGCCTTGTCCTGGGCCACACCACTGTGGGGCCGCAACGATCCTGCCACTGTTTCTGTCCAGTCCTTCTTCTCCAAAGTATGCAGCGTCTTCGAGGAGCCAGCCTAGGCTTCCTCTGCCGAGACAGCTCTTCTGAATCTCGTCCAAGGGAGCTCTTCAGTGGGCGAATATGCCATCCAGTTCCGCACCCTCACCTCTGAGCTAGCTTGGAACAATGATGCCCTCTGCGCGACCTTCAAGAAAGGTTTATCCAGCCACATCAAAGATGTTCTGGCCGCACGAGAAATTCCTGCTACCCTGTCTGAACTCATTCATTTGGCCACCCGCATTGATATGCGTTTCTCTGAAAGATGCCAGGAGCTTCGCCAGGAAAAGAAAATGCATTTTTGAACGTAGCTGTCTTCCTTTCCTGGGATACCTGGACAGGGTCTTCAAGTGGATCCTGACAAGCTCTCCGCGGTCTTGGATTGGCCACGCCCCTCTGGACTTCGTGCTATCCAGCGCTTCCTCAGATTCGCAAACTACTATCGTCAGTTCATTCCCCACTTCTCCACCATAGTTGCCCCTATTGTGGCACTGACAAAGAAAGGCGCGAATCCGAAGTCCTGGCCTCCGCAAGCGGATGAAGCTTTTACTCGCCTTAAGGCCGCCTTCGCTTCTGCACCAGTCTTATCTAGGCCAGATCCACTGAAGCATTTCTTCCTTGAGGTTGACGCTTCCTCGGTAGGAGCCGGGGCTGTCCTTCTTCAAAGAACCGCTAAAGGAAAAAACGTCACTTGCGTTTTTTTCTCCAAAACTTCTCCTCCTGAAAAGAACTATTCCATAGGAGACCGTGAACTGTTGGCCATCAAGAT
Organism: Hyla sarda; assembly: GCF_029499605.1. NCBI lineage: Eukaryota > Metazoa > Chordata > Amphibia > Anura > Hylidae > Hyla > Hyla sarda. The sequence goes on along the minus strand of NC_079195.1, from coordinate 160,050,273 downwards.
GGCACTTGAAGAGTGAAGACCTCCCCTGGAAGGATCTTTTCACCCTATCACCATCTACACTGACCATAAAAATCTGTCCTATCTTCAGTCTACCCAGCGTTTAAATCCTCGCCAGGCCAGGTGGTCGTTGTTCTTTGCCCGCTTCAATTTTCAAATTCATTTTCTTCCTGCAAATAAGAATATCAGGGCTGATGCCTTATCACGTTCCACCGATGCCTCCGAAGCCGAGACCCCTCCTCAGCACATCATACCTCCAGAGTGCCTCTGCTCCTGCTTCTCTGGTGCCAGTTCCTCCAGGAAAGACTTATGTTCCTCCACGTCTTCGCCTCCAGACTCTCAAATGGGGTCATTCCTCCCATCTTGCTGGTCACGCTGGAATTAAAAAATCCATACAGTTGATTTCCAGACACTACTGGTGGCCTTCCCTGGAAAAAGATGTGACTGATTTCGTACGGGCCTGTACAGTATGTGCACGTGATAAAACTCCACGCCAGAACCCTGCAGGTCTTCTCCACCCCCTGCCGGTGCCTGAACAGCCATGGTCCCACATAGTCATGGACTTCATCACTAGTGTTGAGCGGCATAGGCCATATTCGAATTCGCGAATATTCGCGAATATGTGGACGAATATTCGCATATTCGTTATATTCTCGTTTTATTTTCGCATATGCGTAAATTCGCGTATGTGAAAATTAACATATGTGAATATTAGCATATAAAAAGTAACATACGCGAAAATTCGCATATGCGAACATTATCATATGCTAATGTTCGCATATGCGAATTTTCGCACGCCAGTCTCACACAGTAGTATTACAGCCTTCTTTACACCACACAAGCTGGAAGCAGAGAGGGGTGATCACTGTGATGTGCACTGTGAAAAAAAAAAAACGAATATTCGTAATTACGAATATATAGCGCTATATTCGCGAAATTCGCGAATTCGCGAATATGCGATATTCGCGAATAATATTCGAATTGCGAATATTCGTGAGCAACACTATTCATCACGGACCTTCCTTCATCTCATGGCAACACCGTCATTTGGGTGGTCGTTGATCGTTTTTCCAAAATGGCTCATTTTGTCCCGCTTCCTGGCCTTCCTTCTGTGCCACAGTAGGCAAAGCATTTTTTCTGCAGATTTTTCATCTCCACGGGCTTCCCACGCATATCTTCTCTGATAGAGGCGTTCAATTTATCTCAAAATTTTGGAGAGCACTCTGAACTCAATTAAAGATCAAATTAAATTTCTCGTCCGCCTATCACCCCCAATCCAATGGACAAGTGGAGAGGGTGAATCAAATTCTCGGTGACTACCTGCGACATTTTGTCTCCTCCCGTCAAGATGATTGGGTTGATCTGCTGCCCTGAGCCGAATTTTCGTACAATTTCAAGAATTCTGAGTCTTCCGACAAATCTCCATTTTTTGTGGTGTACGGCCGTCACCTGCTGCCCCCACTTCCCATTCCCATTTCATCTGGAGTTTCTGCCGTAGATGAATTAACTCAGGACTTCTCATCTATCTTGAAGGAGACTCAAAAGTCGCTCTCACTGGCCTCGTCTCGCATAAAGAAACATGCGGATGAGAAGAGAAGAACTCCTTCTGTCTTTGTCCCTGGTGACAAAGTATGGCTCTCTACCAAATTCATTCGGTTCTGGGTCCCTAGCTACAAGTTGGGCCCTCGTTACCTCGGGCCTTTTAAAATCAAAAATCAAATTAATTATGTTTCCTACAAGCTCCATCTTCCTCCCTCTCTTCGTATTCCTAACTCTTTCCATGTCTCCCTTCTCAAACCCCTCATACTTAACCGTTATTCCCCCAAGGTCACCGCTCCTGCTCCTGTCATTGGCTCCTCTGATGTCTTTTCCGTGAAAGAGATCCTCGCCTCCAAGGTCATCCGAGGTAAAAAAAAAAATTCTTGTTGATTGGGAGAATTGTGGCCCGGAAGAGAGGTCTTGGGAACCTGAAGCCAATATTCTGGACAAGGAACTCATTTATAAATTTTCGGGTTCTAAAAAGAGGAGGAGACCCAAGGGGGGGGGGGGTATGTAACCCTCCGGGTCCCGCTCCTTCCCCGGAGCGCTCGCGGCATTCTGTTCTTGCTTGCAGCTCTGTGTCCCCCGGTGGGGATTCGATCCACGTGGTGGGACATGCCTGCCCGCGGGTCATATCCCGTTCCTCTCACCTGCCCTGTCCTCCTGCTCAGTCCCGGCACGCACGGCCCCACTCTCTAGGGCGTGCGTGCGCCGGGTCTCTCAGATTTAAAGGGCCAGTGCACCATTAATTGGTGCCTGGCCCAATCAGTTCCAATCACTTCCCACACTATATAATCCCACTTCCCCTTTCTATCCTTGCCGGATTCTGTTGCCGTTTCCCTTGAGAAAGCGTTTCTGTGTGTTCCCTAGCCTGTGTATCCAGACCCTTGCCGTTGCCCCTGACTACGAACCTTGTCGCCTGCCTTGACCTTCTGATACGTCTGACCTCGCCTTGCCTTGTCCTTGTGTACCGCGCCTGTCTCAGCTGTCAGTGAGGTTGAGTCGCTATCGGGTGGAACGACCTGGGGGTTACCTGCCGCAGCAAGTCCATCCCGCTTTGCGGCTGGCTCTGGTGAAAACCAGTAACCTCTTAGATTCCGTTCCCCTGGTACGGCCAACGCCATTACCTCACTGGCACAGAGGATCCACTCCAGTGCCCTTCCTGCATACCAGCCCGGATCCTGACATTTTGGTTGCTTGTGTGATATCGGATGAATCCGAAGCCTCAATTGTGTCATCAATAAGAACCAAATTTTTAGCAATACTAAAGTGACGAGTGAGAGTTAATTTTCTGATAAATATATTGAAATCTAAAGATAATTGAAAATCACTAGTCTAATTAGCTTCCACCTGCTCCCTGTCCATATAACCTCACTTCCCCTGCACTTCCTTGCCGGATCTTGTTGCCTTTGTGCCTAGAGAAAGCTACTACTGTGTTTACCATTACTGTGTTCCTGACCTCCTGCTATTACTATTGACTACGAACCTTGCCGCCTGCCCCGACCTTCTGCTACGTCTGACCTTGCTTCTGCCTAGTCCTTCTGTCCCACGCCTTCTCAGCAGTCAGCGAGGTTGAGCCGTTGCCGGTGGATACGACCTGGTTGCTACCGCCGCAGCAAGACCATCCCGCTTTGTGGCGGGCTCTGGTGAAAACCAGTAGCAACCCTAGAACCGGTCCACCGACACGGTCCACGCCAATCCCTCGCTGACACAGAGGATCCACATCCAGCTAGCCGAATCATAACAGTAGATCCGGCCATGGATCCCGCTGACGTGCCGCTGCCAAGTATCGCTGACATATCCACGGTGGTCACCCAGCAATCCCGACTGATCGCCCAACAAGGTCACCAGCTGTCGCACTTGACCACCATGTTATAGCAACTTCAGTCACTGCTACAGCAGCTGCTACAGCAGCAACCATCTCCTCCGCCAGCTCCTGCACCTTCTCCGCAGCGAGTGGCCGCTCCTAACCTCTGCTTGTCCCTGCCGGACAAATTTGATGGGGACTCTAGACTCTGCCGTGGTTTCCTGTCACAATGTTCCCTACATTTGGAGATGTTGTCAGACCAATTTCTTACAGAACGGTCGAAGGTGGCTTTCGTGGTTAGTCTCCTGTCTGGGAAGGCCCTGTCATGGGCCACACCGCTCTGGGACTGCGATGATCCTGTCACCGCCACTGTACAGTCCTTCTTCTCTGAGGTTTGCAGTGTCTTCGAGGAACCAGCCCGAGCTTCTTCTGCTGAAACTGCCTTGCTAAACCTGGTCCAGGGTAGTTCTTCTGTAGGCGAATACGCCATCCAATTTCGTACCCTCACCTCTAAATTATCTTGGAACAACGAGGCTCTCTGCGTAACCTTTAAAAAAGGCCTATCCAGTAACATCAAAGATGTGCTGGCCACACGAGAAATTCCTGCCAATCTGCATGAACTTATCCATTTGGCAACCCGCATTGACATGCGTTTTTCTGAAAGACACCAGGAGCTCCGCCAGGAAAAAGACCTTGATCCCTGGGCACCTCTCTCCCGGTATCCTTTGCCCCTGTGCCTCCCGCCGAGGAGGCTATTCAAGTGGATCGGTCTCGCCTGACCCTTGAAGAGAGGTCTCGCCGTAGGGATAAAAATTTATGTCTGTACTGCGCTAGTACCGAACATTTCTTGGTGGATTGCCCTATTCGTCCTCCACGTCTGGGAAACGCGCGCACCCAGCTCACGTGGGTGTGGCGTCTCTTGGTACGAAGTCTGCTTCTCCATGTCTCACTGTGCCCGTGCGGATTTCTCCTTCTGCCAACTCCTCCTTCTCAGCCGTGGCTGTTTTGGACTCTGGTTCTTCTGGAAATTTTATTCTGGCCTCTTTGCTTGATAGGTAATGCATCCCGGTGACCCGTCTCGTCAAGCCGCTCTACATTTCTTCGGTCAACGGAGTGAAGTTGCACTGCACTGTGCGTTACCGCACAGAGCCCTTGCTTATGAACATTGGACTGCATCACGAGAAAATAGAATTTTTGGTCCTGCCCAACTGCACCTCTGAAGTCCTCCTCGGTGTGCCATGGCTCCAGCATCATTCTCCCACCCTTGACCGGACCACCGGGGAGATCAAGAATTGGGGTACTGCTTGCCGCAAGAAATGCCTCACGTCTGCTCCCAGTCCCGTCTGTCGGGCCTCAGTGTTTCCTCCTGTGCCTGGTCTCCCCAAGACCTATCAGGGCTGTGCCGTGCCTCCTCATAGCCTCCGTCCTGGTGACATTCTGCCCTGTGACATGCTTCTCCCTCTGCCCCCCCTCCCCATTCCTTCTGAACTACCTGCCGCTGGTGTAGCTACCCAGGACTTCTTTTTCCAGAAGGAGACTCAAGAGGCGTCCCCTATTTTCTCGTCTCTTTTGAAGGGACAAGGAGACAAAAAGAGGGGGAGACCTAAGGGGGGGGGGGGTACTGTTACGCCAAGCACTCCGGGTCCCTGCTCCTCCCCGGAGCGCTCGCAGCATTCTCCTCTATGCAGCGCCCAGGTCGGACCCGCTGACCGGGAGCGCTGCACTGACATTCATGATGGGGATGCGATTCGCATAGCGGGACGCGCCCGCTCGCGAATCGTATCCCAAGCCACTTACCCGTCCCGGTCCCCGGCTATCATATTCTGGCGCGCGCGGCTCCGCTCTCTAGGGCGCCAGCTCTCTAAGATTTAAAGGGCCAGTGCACCAGTGATTGGTGCCTGGCCCAATCAGTCTAATTAGCTTCCACCTGCTCCCTGTCCATATAACCTCACTTTCCCCTGCACTTCCTTGCCGGATCTTGATGCCATTGTGCCTAGAGAAAGCTACTACTGTGTTTATCATTACTGTGTTCCTGACCTCCTGCTATTACTATTGACTACGAACCTTGCCGCCTGCCCCGACCTTCTGCTACGTCTGACCTTGCTTCTGCCTAGTCCTTCTGTCCCACGCCTTCTCAGCAGTCAGCGAGGTTGAACCGTTGCCGGTGGATACGACCTGGTTGCTACCGCCGCAGCAAGATCATCCCGCTTTGCGGCAGGCTCTGGGGAAAACCAGTAGCAACCCTAGAACCGGTCCACCGACATGGTCCGCGCCAATCCCTCGCTGACACAGAGGATCCACATCCAGCTAGCCGAATCATAACAAGTGTCTGAATAAAATGAATCATCATGTGTGGTATAAAGGGAATAAGAGTTATGCATTTCAGTATTAATGGATGGGAGAATAGAAACGCTGGCAGAACTAGTGGTGGGAAGAAGTGTGGTGGGCAAGGAAGGTGTAGGTGTAAATGATCGAGATACTGTAGATATAGGAACATAAGCATGTGTGGTGAAACAGTGAGATAACAGATTTGAAAGAGAAGATGCAGTATTATGGTTAGGATTGGGAGCTGTCGGTGATGGAACAGAACGAGAGGAAGAGGAAGAATTAGGACAAGATGGATATGACTGGTGGTATGGACAGGTCTTTATTGTTAATTGAGGATTGGACGACTTTGTTCAGACCTAATCAGTTTGGATTTTGGATGTGACTGAGTACTTATTGTTGCAGCATAACTTTTAGATTTTGCACCTCCCTTCTCATTCAATGTAGAAACAAAAGGGGTAAAATTGGATACTCGAGGGCTCGCAAAGCTTCCCACATTTTTCTTGGATTTATCATTAAAATTCCTATCTTTATTATCATTATTAATATTTGTAGTACTTGGATCACCAGGATTATTACGAGATGGTACTAGCCATTTGTGAATTTGGCCACATAAAAAATCCTGTTTATCCCGGTTATATTTATGTACTTTTTTGTTAATGATGTCGATTTCTAATTTATGTAAACGATTGAATATTGCAATATCCAGTTTCTTATAATCTAAACTGTGAGCAAATGGTACTAGCATTTTCTTAATTTCTTGAGCTTCCTGGGTAAAGCACGCAGCCGCCGACTGCCGCTTGGTCAGTAACCGGGTCATAAAACCCTGGGAGCAAGTTTCAGTATATTCATACCAGTCCCGGGTGAACATAAGGTCATCCGTGAATGGGGATTCAAATGGCAACCTTAAGCCGCTTAAGGTGCTAGAGAATTAGAAATATGTATTTGGAGGAAAAGAGCATCAACATTATGTGGGATTTCATTTCTGCAACATTTTTCATATTCCTTAAATAAATTATTCATAACAGATAAATCAGATTCTGTGAGTGGATTCTGTGAGCAGGGCATTATTGTATGGAGACTTTTCAGGCTTGGCTAGGAGCAGCTACTTGGTGTGAAGTTAATTCCTTTGGAACTCGGATGGAAGTCATTCCGTGAACGAGCTAAAAGAAAAGAAAGAGCGCTCCATAGCGTAATACCGCAGGTCCACAAGTGTAATGGAAAATGCCCTTACCAAGCGCGGTTGTGTAAGCTCACACACAACAGTGGTCAGAGTGAGTGAGAGATAGGTCCAGTCTGCAGCCTTCCCATCCGAGCGAGACAATGGCAAGAGGAGACTTCTGAAGATAGTGGGATTCAACAGCGCTGACCAGGAGCGGACACGTCAGGTAGGTAAGAAGGTAGCTTTATTGATCTGTTTTAATAAAGCTACCTTCCTACCTACCTGACGTGTCCGCTCCTGGTCAGCGCCGTTGAATCCCACCATTTTCAGAAGTCTCCTCTTGCCATTGTCTTGCTCGGATGGGAAGGCTGCAGATTAGACCTATCTCTCACTCACTCTGACCGCTTTTGTGTGTGAGCTTACACAACTGCACTTGGTAAGGGCATTTTCCATTACACTTGTGGACCTGCGGTATTACGCTATGGAGCGCTCTCTCTTTTCTTTTAGCTCGTTCATGGAATGACTTCCATCCGAGTTCCAATGGAATCAACTTCACACCAAGTAGCTGCTCCTAGCCAAGCCTGAAAAGTCTCCATACAAGAATGCCCTGCTCACTGAATCCACTCACAGAATCTGGGGGGTCTGATGAATGGCCGCTCACCTGGAGCGTATATTATATACGCATATAACCTCACTCTGAGGTAATAGTAGAGGAATCCATGCAAGCCCGCAGGTCTTCAGGATGGATCCAAAGGGAGATCCTCTTGGGGAACTTGGTAGTAGAAAAAATTACCTTTAGCCAGGCGCTCGGGGATCCAAGAGCGCCTGGCTAAAGGTCATTTTTTCTACTACCAAGATAGGAGAACGGGATGGTCGGGATAGGAGGTCGAGTTAGGAGGACGGGATAGGAGGACGGGATAGGAGGACGGGATAGGAGGACGGGATAGGAGGTCGGGATAGGAGGCCAGGATAGGAGGTTGAGATAGGAGGATGGGATAGGAGGTTGAGATAGGAGGTCAGGATAGGAGGTGGAGATCAAATGTGGGAACCCCCCCCCCCCTTTTTTTAGGGGAAGGGGTGCAATTGAGGGACAGGGACAAATGGGCCTGTCCCGCAAGAGACAGAAGTAGTAACAATGGATGAAGATGAAATGCAGATATGCAATCTATCCTCACATATACTCACTTATGAACAAACCCAGTTACTCCAAAAAGGATTGTCCTATACGCCGACTCCACGATACGATTCTTTTGAGTGGATAAAAGACATCAAATTATTTGCAAGAAAACTTGCACTTTATAAAGTACATAAACCTAACGAGATTAACGCACAAGTTAGACAGGACAATCAAGTAGTCAGTGACTTATACGTATTATTGGAGGAAAATGAAAGCGGAAGTAATGGACCCACTGCACCTTTTTCTGATTTGAAACCAAGGAGTAGGACTACTCCGAATTTCACTCAGTTTGACAATATTAATATTTTTGTCCAGATGGTAAGTGCCAAATTGGAGGAAATTAAACCTAAAAAGAGAAAGAAAAATAATCTTACCTTGAGTGAGAGTCGGGCGCTACTCCAACTGCAAAATAACAAAGAAATAATTATTAAGCCCTCCGATAAGGGGGGCAATATAGTTATTATGAATAAGACTGATTACCTTGATATGGTACAGAGGCTGATTGGTGACAAGACTAAATATCGACATCTGGAGTTCAATCCTACTGAGAAATATACGAACAAATTGAGAGGATTACTTAGGGAAGCGGAAGATAAGGGATTAATTACAGAAGATGAATTTAAATTCATGCTTAATCCAAAACCTACTATTGCAACAGTATACGCGCTGCCCAAAATTCACAAAAAGAAAACACCGATTCCAGGACGCCCTATCATTTCGGGAAATGAGAATCTTACGGAGGGAATAAGCCTCTATGTTAATCAAATGTTGGCCACCTTTGTTCAAACATTGCCATCTTATATTAGGGACACTGGTGACGCTGTATGCAGACTACAAGAAATCTCTTTTCCGCCCAATACATACATTGCAAGCCTTGATGTTGAGGCTCTGTATACTAATATCCAACATGATTTGGGATTGAAGGCGGTAGATCACTTTTTGTGCACTAGGGGGACACAGTTCACAGAGCACAATACATTTATTTTGTCACTACTTCATTTTTTACTCACTCATAATTATTTTACTTTTGATGGTCACTTCTATTTACAGCACAAAGGCACGGCAATGGGCACAGCGTGTGCGCCTAATTTTGCTAATTTATTTTTAGGGTGGTGGGAAAACACGATGGTATTCACTGACACTCATCACGACTACACTTCACATATATTATTTTGGGCATGTTATATTGATGATGTTTTATTATTTTGGCATGGTACTGAGGCACTTTTTGAGCAATTTGTTAATACCTTAAACAACGACAATATAGGGATGTTTTTCACCTCTGAAATTCACAGTACCACGATTAATTTTCTAGATCTACAAATCACCTTGGAGTCTGGAGGCAGTGTCCAGACATGTATATACAGGAAACCTACATCTACAAATATCTTTCTTGAGTGGGGCAGCTTTCATCCCAGCCCCTTAAAGAGGGGGATCCCTGTAGGCCAATACTTACGTGCCAAAAGAAATAGTTCGACCAATGAGGCATTCCTTCGGGAATGCAGGACATTATATGGGAAATTCATTAAGAGGGGATACCCCAAAAAAGTGCTCCATAGAGCATTTGCTAGGGCACGTGATATCCCCAGACAAGAATTACTGAGTAGCAAATTGACCATTAATCCCACTGGTAGGACTGTACGGTGTATAGGGACATATGATGAGAACAATCATCAAGTTATACAAATATTACGTCAGTTTTGGCCCATTTTGGAAGCAGATGAGGACCTTAAAGAGATCATGGGATAGGAGGTCGGGATAGGAGGTGGAGATAGGAGGACGGGATAGGGGGTTGAGATAGGAGGACAGGATAGGGTTGAGATAGGAGGACAGGATAGGATTTCGACATAGGAGGACAGGATGGGAGGTCGAGATAGGAGGACATGATAGGAGGTCGAGATAGGAGGACGGGATAGGAGGTCGAGATAGGAGGTCGACATATGAGGTTGAGATAGGAGGTCGGGATAGGAGGTCGAGATAGGAGGACGGGATAGGAGGTCAAGATAGGAGGACGGGATAGGAGGTCGAGATAGGAGGACGGGATAGGAGGACGGGATAGGAGGATGGGATAAGAGGTCGAGATAGGAGGTCGACACAGGAGGTCGAGATAGGAGGACAGGATAGGAGGACGGGATAGGAGGACGGGATAGGAGGACTGGATTGGAGGTCGGGGTATGAGGACGGGATATGGGGTTGGGATATGACAACAATATATGGGGATGGGATTTGAAGTCAAAAGCTTCCTCCTTTGTTGATTTTCCTCCCCAACAAGGATTAGGAAGGAAAAACCGGGCAACACCGGGTACTCAGCTAGTAATAATAATAAAGAGAGGAATTATAATGATAAATCCAAGAAAAATGTGGGAAACTCTGCGACCCCTCGAGTATTAAATTTTACCCCTTTTGTTTCTACATTGAATGAGAAGGGAGGTGCAAAACCTAAAAGTTATGCTGCAACAATAAGTACTCTGTCACTTCCAAAATCTAAACCGGTTAGGTCTGAACAAAGTCGTACAATCCTCAGTTCAGCATATGTCATTAACAATAAAGACCTGTCCATACCACCAGTCACATCAAATTAATCTTGTCCTAATTTTTCCTCTTCCTCTCATTCTGTTCCATCACCCACAGCTCCCAATCCTCACCATAATACTGCATCTTCTCTTTCAAATCTGATATCTCACTGTTCCACCACACATGCCTGTGTTCCAATATCTACAGTATCTCGATCATTTACACCTACACTTTCCTTGCCCACCACACTTCTTCCCACCACTAGCTCTGCTAGCGTTTCTATTCTCCCATTTGTTAATACTGAAATGCATCACTCTTCTCTCAATAATTCCCTTTATACCACACATGATGATTCATTTAATTCAGACACTCTTACTAGTTTATCATCTACATGTTTTTTAAGCTCCCGACCCATCCTTGCACACACTGCACCATTACAGACACCGATCATCCAACCCACATCTCACAGGATTACTCATTATTTTCACACCATTCCGACACCATCCACTCCCCAATTAAAATGAAAATAAAATCCCGTGATTGTAGAGGAGGGTGTGGAAAAACCAAACGCACACTGCAATCCACATCCCCCTACACTTCCACAAATGTCGAAAAAGAACAGACAATGAAATTATTTAATTTGTCTTCTTATTCCTTGTCACAAAGCAAAATCAGTCTCCTTACTAGGGGCCTTTCTTTTTGTCCATCTTCTCAACCTGGTGATTTTCAATTATTTTTAGATTTAACATAATAACATAGTAACATAGTTCATAAGGTTGAAAAAAGACCAGAGTCCATCCCGTTCAACCTATACCCCTAATTAGTCCCTACTGAGTTAATCCAGAGGAAGGCAAAAAACCCTCATCCTAGAGGTATAAAATTCCTGCCCGACTCCAAATATGAAAGCCAGAATAAATCACTGGATCAACATTCTGTCCCTATAATTCTAATATACATAACCAGCAATGTTCTTACTCTCCAAAAAGGCATCCAGACCCCTTTTAAATTCTTTTACAGAGTTCCCCATGACCACCTCCTCAGGGAGAGAATTCCACAGTCTCACTGCTCTTACAGTAAAAAACCCCTGTCTGTGCTGGTGTAGAAACCTTCTTTCCTCTAAACGGAGAGGATGCCCCCTTTTTATAGATACAGTTTGGGGTATAAATAGATCATGGGAAAGATCTCTGTACTGTCCCCTGATATATTTATACATAGTTATTAGGCCTCCCCTAAGCCTTCTTTTTTCTAAACTAAATAACCCTAATTCTGATAATCTTTCTGGGTACTGAAGTCCTCCCATTTCCCGTATTACCCTGGTTGCCCGTCTTTGAACCCTCTCCAGCTCCACTGTATCTTTCTTGTACACTGGTGCCCAGTACTGTACACAGTATTCTATGTGTGGTCTGACTAGTGATTTGTACAGCAGTAGAATTATTTCCTTGTCGTGGGCATCTCTGCCCCTATTGATGCACCCCAGGATTTTATTTGCCTTGGCAGCAGCTGCCCGACACTGGTCACTACAGCTAAATTTACCGTTAACTAAAACTCCCAAGTCCTTTTCCACATCAGTCGTCCCTAGTGTGCTCCCATTTAATACATAATCCCAGGCCAGATTTTTTCCTCCCCATATGCATTACCTTACATTTATCAGTGTTGAACCTCATCTGCCACTTCCCAGCCCAAGCTCCAGATCCATTTGTAACAGTGCCCTGTCCTCTATTGTGTTTACCGCTTTACAGAGTTCAGTATCATCCGCAAAGATTGCTACTTTACTATTCAACCCCTCTACAAGGTCATTAATGAACATATTAAATAGGACATGACCCAATACTGACCCCTGTGGTACCCCACTAGTTACAGTCACCCAATCAGAATAAGTACCATTAATAACCACCCTCTGTTTCCTATCACTGAGCCAGTTACTAACCCACTTACACACATTTTCCCCCAGCCCCATCCTTCTCATTTTATGCACCAACCGTTTATGTGGAACCGTATCAAATGCTTTGGAAAAATCCAGATATATGACATCCAGCGATTGCCCATGGTCCAGTCTGGAGCTCACCTCCTCATAAAAGCTGATCAGGTTAGTTTGACAAGACCGATCCCTCATAAAGCCATGCTGATATGGAGTCATACATTATGACATAATGGGTATCATAATGTATCAAGATATTCCAAAATAGAATCTCTTAGAAAACCCTCAAACAATTTACATACAACAGAGGTTATACTAACAGGCCTATAATTTCCAGGGTCACCTTTTGTCCCCTTTTTAAATATTGGCACCACATTTGCCATGTGCCAGTCCTGGGGAACAGTCCCTGTTACTATAGAGTCCATAAATATTAAAAATAGAGGTCTGTCTATTACACTACTTAATTCCTTTAGAACACGGGGCTGAATGCCATCTGGACCTGGTGATTGGTCTATTTAGATTTTTGTAGGCGGCACTGTACTTTTTCCCGGGTTAGACAGGTGACCTGTAAAGGGGAGTTTGCCTTATCTCGCTGTATTTCACCTGGCATTTCATTTTCCTCGGTGAATACAGTGGAGAAGAATTTGTTTAATATATTTGCTTTTTCCCCATTTATAATTTCTTCTTTATCATTTTTGAAAGTGTACATTTTTTACACTTTCGTTTTTGACCTTTTTGCTATTTATATAGTTAAAAAAAACATTTTGGGGTTAGTTTTACTCTTTTTGGCAATGGGTCTTTCTGTCTCTATTTTTACGACTTTTATCTGTTTTTTTACATATTTTTTTCTATAGCTTTTTAATGCTTCTTCACTGCCGTCCTCTTTTAGTAGCTTAAATGCTTTATTTTTGTCATTTATTGCCCCCTTAACATTTTTATTCATCCATATTGGTTTTCTTTTATTTCTGACCCTTTTTTTCCCATAAGGTGTATACATCTTACAGTGAGAGTTTAAGATATTTTTAAAAGTCTCCCATTTAGTGTCAGTATTCTTGGTTTGAGGACATTATCCCATTTTATATTGTTAAGAGCTTCTCTGAGTTGGTAAAACTTTGCCTTCCTAAAGTTCATTGTTTTTGTGGCCCCTCGAGAGATTCCTTTATTGAAGAACAAGTTATTTATGTATGTTATAATGTATTATATTATGATCACTATTTCCTAGGTGTCCTTCAACTTACACATTAGTTACTCTGTCAGGTCTGTTGGTTAATATTAAGTCTAGTACGGCACCCCCTCTGGTCGGGCTCTCCTCCATTTGGGACAGATAATTGTCTTTAGCTATAGTCAGAAACCTGTTTCCTTTATGAGATTCACAGCACTCAGTCTCCCAATTTATATCAGGATAGTTAAAGTCCCCCATTATTATCACCTCATTCTGATTTGCTGCCTTGTTTATTTGCCTCATTAATTGATCTTCTGCTTCTTCCATTATGTTTGGTGGCTTATAGTAAACCCCTATCAGAATTTTATTATTTTTATCTCCATATATTTCTACCCATAATGACTCCACAATATCGTTTTCCTCCCGTATATCCTCCCACAGTTCGGCCTTCAGACTGGACTTTACATAAAGCCAGACTCCTCCCCCTTTCCATTTTGTCCAAGCCTTCCTGAACAGACTATAACCCTGTATGTTGACCGTCCAGTACCGTCACAGGTATCATCCAACCAAGTATCTGTTATACCCATTATGTCATAATCCTCCTCAGACATCAACCACTCCAGTTCATCAGTTTTATTGGTCAGACTTCTTGCATTAGTCAACATGCAATTCAATGGCATATGGTTTTTCTTCCTTTGAAGCCTATCCCTATTAACTATTATAACCCCTCCCTCAGCTCCACCCCAGGTACATTAATAAGCCCCCCTCTCTATCTACACTATCTTTCCCCTCTATGTTGTAGGTTCCCTCCCCCCAGTCACTAGTTTAAACACTCCTCCACCCTTCTAGCCATCTTCTCCCCAAGCACAGCTGCACCCTCCCCATTGAGGTGCAGTCCGTCCCTATGGTAGAGCCGGTAACCAACAGCGAAGTCAGCCCAGTTCTCCATGAACCCAAACCCCTCCTTCCTACACCAGTTTCTGAGCCACTTGTTTACCTCCCTAATCTCCCGCTTCCTCTGTGGTGTGGCTCATGGTACAGGTAATATATCAGAAAATATTACCTTGGAGGTCCTTGCCTTAAGCTTGCGGCCTAAGTCCCTGAAATCGTTTTTAAGGACACTCCACCTACCTCTTACTTTGTCATTGGTGCCAATATTGGTGGCGTTGGGGGATAAAGCCTTGTGGGGTGTAGGGTAGTTAGGGTGTTGCTGTTCAGAATTATAAAGGGCGCTGTTAACCCTTGTCACTTGTGACGCCAGGGTGAGGGTTAAATACTGTAATCTTGATAGGCCTATTGCCACCCTTCCCAAGAGCAATAGGGGAATGTGGAATAAAGGATTGTCCACAACCACTGTTAACTGAAAACTTGCAGGAACTTTTACTGAAGAATTTCTGTACATGCAGCAATAGTAACAGTCCAGATAACAGAGTCTCTATAGATATAGCTGAGCAGCGATTGACAGTTGGTTGGGATCAGATAAGCTCAATGTAGCTTCTCAGAGATTTTATAGCATAGATCCGCTGGATTTAAGGGTGTGTTTATGTCCAGTGATCTTGTGGGGAGTTGCGGGGAATTGCTTAGTATAACCGCTTTGATATAGGCCGAGGCCGCAAGGCTTTGGCCTAGTAAATTGTCTTGTAAGCTTCGGAGGTCCTACCTCTTCCAGAATTAGCAATCCAAGAGAGATGATGCTTGCTTGGCAGCACAGGAACAAGAGAGCAATCAAGATGGTGCAGCTCCCTTATATGGACAGGGGCTGGCCATTTTGGATTGGTCCATAATAACTGTCACTCAACATTGCATTGCATTGTGGGTGAACAGCACATGAGAACCTCCAAAGGTCCTGTAGCAAAACCATAGAGTTCAAAACCTAATCACGTGACCCGCAGGTCCTGGTACGCTGAATGGGTAGGCAGTTGAATATATACATATTTATACTTATATGAACTTCTATACAAACATGAATTAACTGAGGGGTGACAAGGGGATAACTATAGAAGAAGGACCCCGACATTCCTAGGGACTTTGACTATGGGGACCTATACAAAAGTACAGTATGAAATACGGTACCGAAACACCACAAACCCCTTTACTTAAAACAAGTTGACCCCGACGCCTGTCCCCTAGGGCAGAAGAACTAGGACTAGGACAGGATTATTTATACATTCTATACATCCTGACAAAATCTGAGTAAACATTAAACCCCTTTGTACTTTCTTGTTACACTGGCTAGCATCTTGACTATTTTGAAGCTATCAAGACATTTGAAGCTTTCTAGACATTCTGAAGCTATCTAGACATTGTTGAAGCTATCTAACCTTTAGTTTCTAGCTCCTTAGACATTTTCTTATTTATAGCTCACTATAACATTTAGGAGGCTAACTAGACATTTATGTATATTTCCTTAGATATTTATGAAGCTCACTAGACATTTCAATACATTTAGTCTCAAGCTGTCTAGACATTTTTGAAATCTCACCACATTTTTTCTTTTTGCCACGATGAGTCACCTGTTAGTACACAGAAGGGTATATTGGCTTGCCCGAGGCTCCCTACCAATAAGGTTAGCTACTAGGGTCTATCGGCTACACGCTACTAACCCCCAGAACACAACAGTATAACCTACTTAGGTTACCTTTAGAAATACGTGTTTAATCTTTAGCTTGCAAGAGCACCTACTGGCCAGGTAGAGCATCTCACACATGTAATACAGAGAGGAGAAACATGAGTGTACCTAACAGTGGCAGGAATTGGATATCAATAGGCTACAATTCCTCAATGTTTCTTGAATGGGAGATATATTTTTGTTTTGTGTACTGAGAAGACTGGAGTAGTACATTTAAGTGAGCAATTTGGTGTACTGAAAAGATATAGGTAGTACATTGAAGTGTGTTATCAAAGGAACTATGTGTGCAGGTACTGAATGTGAATCTTGGTACCTTAAGGGTAGTTTACACTGGACCTGAACTTTAGTGTGTTAAGTTTCAGCGGACCCCTTGTTATGTTCCTTGAGGGGTGTAGTTTCCAAAATAGTAAGCCATGTGTTTTTTTTTTTTTGCTGTTCTGGCACCATAGGGCTTCCTAAATGGGACATGCCCCCCAAAATCCATTTCAGCAAAATGTGCTTTCCAAAAGCCAAATGTGACTCCTTCTCTTCTGAGCATTGTAGTGCGCCCGCAGTGCACTTGACGCCCACACATGGGGTAATTTCGTACTCAGAAGAGATGGGGTTACAAATTTTTGGGGGCATTTTCTCCTATTACCCCTTGTAAAAAATGTAAAATTTGGTGGAAAACCAGCAATTTAGTGAAGAAAGAAAAAAATAATAATTTACACATCCAACTTTAACGAAAAGTTGTCAAACACCTGTGGAGTGTTAAGGCTCAGCGGACCCCTTGTTACGTTCCTTGAGGGGTGTAGTTTCCAAAATAGTAGGCCATGTGGTTTTTTTTTTGCTGTTCTGAAACCATATAATGGCTTCCTCAATGGGACATGCCCCCCAAAATCCATTTCAGCAAAATGTGCTTTCCAAAAGCCAAATGTGACTCCTTCTCTTCTGAGCATTGTAGTGCGCCCACAGTGCACTTGACGCCCACACATGGGGTATTTTCATACTCAGAAGAGATGGGGTTACAAATTTTGGGGGGCATTTTCTCCTATTAACCCTTGTAAAAATGTACAATTTGGTGTGAATTTTTTTATTTTTTATTTACACATCCAACTTTAACGAAAAGTCGTTAAACACCTGTGGGGTGTTAAGGCTCAGCGAACCCCTTGTTACGTTCCTTGAGGGGTGTAGTTTGCAAAATAGTATGCCATGTGTTTTTTTTTTGCTGTCCTGACACCATAGGGGCTTCCTAAATGGGACATGCCCCCCAAAAACCATTTCAGAAAAACTCACTCTCCAAAATCCCACTGTCGCTCCTTCCCTTCTGAGCCCTCTACTGCGCTCGCCGAACACTTGACATACACATATGAGGTATTTCCTTACTCGAGAGAAATTGGGTTACAAACTTTAGGAAGATTTCTCTCCTTTTACTCCTTGTAAAAATTCAAAAATTGGATTTACAAGAACATGCGAGTGTAAAAATTTAAGATTTTGAATTTTCTCCTTCACTTTGCTGTTATTCCTGTGAAACACCTAAAGGGTTAACACACTTACTGAATGTCATTTTGAATACTTTGAGGGTGCAGTTTTTATAATGGGGTCATTTGTGGGGTATTTCTAATAAGAAGGCCCTTCAAATCCGCTTCAAAACTGAACAGGTCCCTGAAAAATTCCGCTTTTGAAAATTTTGTGAAAAATTGAAAAAAAATTACTGCTATACTTTGAAGCCCTCTGATGTCTTCCAAAAGTAAAAACATAAAAAAACAGACCCACAGAGCGCTCAATAGTGCAATAAATTTAGGGTGAGTAGATCGTGGTGTTTCAGTAGATATGGTGTTTCAGATACAGAACAATTCCTCCAACCACAGCGGGATTCAAACAGCCGCAAGCATGAATAGCAGCAATAGTAGCAAGAGAACTTGGGCAATAAGGTACGGTAATAGAAAATTATTTAATAAAGAACAACACGTTTCAATGCCAGGGCCGGCGTCTTCCTCAGGTTCTCCAAGGAGAATGACGCCGGCCCTAGCGTTGAAACGCGTTGTTCTTTATTAAATAATTTTACATTACCGTACCTTACTGCCCAAGTGCTCTTGCTACTATTGCTGCTATTCATGCTTGCGCCTGATTGAATCCTGCTGTGGTTGGAGGAATTGTTCTGTAAAAGTAAAAACATGTCAACTTTATGATGCAAATATAAAGTAGACATATTGTATATGTGAATCAAGATATCATTTATTTGGAATATTCATTTTCCTTACAAGCAGAGAGCTTCAAAGTTAGAAAAATGCAAAATTTTCTATTTTTTCATCAAATTTTTGCATTTTTCACCATAAAATGATGCAAGTATCGGCAAAAATTTACCACTAACATAAAGTAGAATATATCACGAAAAAACAATCTCGTAATCAGAATGAAAGGTAAAAGCATCCCAGAGTTATTAATGCTTAAAGTGAAAGTGGTCAGATGTGCAAAAAACGCTCTGGTCCTGCAGTGGAAATTGGCCTGGTCCTTAAGGGGTTAATCTGTCAAGGGCCTACATACCGTGAAAGTCCAAACATTAGTACTCACCGGCTGGTGTTTTACAAAAATACTGATTTTTTTCTGTGTATGTTGCTCCTTTTTCTGCCCTCATCAGTGCATACCGCATAAGTACATCCAAGTAGAGTACCATTTTGTACCTGTTAATCTGTCAAGGGCCTACATACTGTGAAAGTCCAAACAATAGTATTCACCGGCTGGTGTTTTACAAAAATTACAGAGTTTTTAGGCTTATTGTAGCGCATTTTTCTTCCCTTATCAGTGCATACCGCATACGTACATCCAAGTAGTGTACCATTTTGTATCTGTTAATCTGTCAAGGGCCTACATACTGTGAAAGTCCAAACAATAGTACTCACTGGCTGGTGTTTTACAAAAATACAGATTTTTTTTCAGTGTATTGTTGCTCCTTTTTCTGCCCTCATCAGTGCATACCGCATAAGTATATCCAAGTAGTGTAGCATTTTGTACCTGTTAATCTGTCAAGGGCCTACATACTGTGAAAGTCCAAACAATAGTATTCACCGGCTGGTGTTTTACAAAAATTACAGAGTTTTTAGGCTCATTGTAGCGCATTTTCTTCCCTTATCAGTGCATACCGCATACATACATCCAAGAAGTGTACCATTTTGTACCTGTTAATCTGTCAAGGGCCTACATTCCTTGAAAGTCCAAACAATAGTACTCTAGTACTCACCGGCTGGCGTTTTACAAAAATGCAGATTTTTTTCTGTGTATTGTTGCTCAATTTTCTGCCCTTATCAGTGCATACCGCATACGTACATCCAAGTAGTGTACCCTTTTGTACCTGTTAATCTGTCAAGGGCCTACATACTGTGAAAGTCCAAACAATAGTACTCACCGGCTGGTGTTTTACAAAAATGACAGAGTTTTTAGGCTCATTGTAGCACATTTTTCTGCCCTCATCAGTGCATACCGCATACGTACATCCAATTTAATACAAAAGAAAATGGGCAATTGCTACTGAAAAATTTATAAACTTTATTAATCAAATATACGTGACATGATATACAGGAAACATCAGGAATTTAAAAATAATATTAGCGGAACTGGATGTTTGTAAAAATTGTTAAATACCCATGTATACACAATAATAAGTACAACAGGGTGGGGGGAGGGGGCCTCAATGATAAAATTACATAAAGCACATAGCCCTGTATTGCACAATATTCAGTTAAAGTCCTAAGTGGAATGCACTATATCCCGGCCAGTCTTAATGACTACATCCACCCCTCATGTACTGCTGCAATATCTCACATAATCATATGTTTAGCTGTAAGTGTACTCACCCATGTTATGCCCAGTACCGCTCTTTCCGTCGTACGTTTCGTCGGGATGACTTTCTCAAGGAACATGCGTCGGAACGAGCGGTACTGGGACACAACCCTCAGTTGGCATGGCCCGGGAGAAGTCCCTGTCCTCCCATTGCCTTTGTCCTATGCTGTTCCCTCTCCTAGAGAAGTATCTTATGCTGTGGGTTCAGCTTCACTATTCACTGAGGACGATCTAATAGAGGACAGTCAGCAGCTACTGCCCAGCCAAGAAAGGGAGGAGACATGCGCCGCTTGCTCCGCTAGGTAGTGATGCGGAGAGTGACGTGGGAGGCGGTGTTGCAAGGGTTCAGGGTCCTGAAGCAGATACTGTTGGGGAACCTGAGTTAGGACATCAGTGACATGCACACACCTGTTGATGAAGATGAAGCTGATCGCAATTGAGAGCAGGGTGCAGAAGGGGCTTCATCATCATCATCAGGAGAAGAGAGTTGCAGGTTGCCCTTGAGGCAGCAAGGCGGTAGCACGGTTGGCAGTCAGCATGGTGGCAGGAGTGGAAATTCTGGAGCCAAACGTGCTCAGGGGAGAACACCTGCTTCGCGGCAGCCTATCTTTCCGGGAGGTAGTGGAACAGGGGTTCCTGGAGACGGCGCCAATAGCAGTCAATTAGTGCAGACTGTAGGTGGGAAAATCAGCTACTCGGCGGTGTGGCAGTTTTTCATCAGGCATCCGGAGGAGGTTCACGTAGCCACATGCAAGATATGTCGGCAGAAGGTAAAGCGTGGCCAGGGTCCCAATGTCGACACCACAGCCCTGCGTCAACACATGCTTCGCCACCATAAAGCGGCCTTGGAGAACCATGGCTCCGATGTAGTGGTCCAGCCTGATGCATCACTCAGTGGCCATCCGCTCCGTCCTTCATCCAGCCAAGGCTCCACCACCTCAGCCGAAGGGAGCTATGTGTCAAACCCTCCTTCTGTCGCTCCAGATGCTCCAGCTTCTCCCGCTTTTAGTCAGCCATTCCACCAACAATCCATCGGCGAAGCCATGTCCAAGAGACAACAGTATGCGCCCACTCATCAAACGGCGCAGAAGTTGAATGTGCTCCTGTCCATGTTGCTGGTGCTGCAGTCCCTCCCTTTTCAAATGGTGGACTCTGCAACTTTCAGAGAATTGATGGCTTGTGCCCAGCCGAGGTGGAGAGTCCCAAGCCGTCATTTCTTTGCGAAGAAGGCAGTACCAGCCCTGCATAAGTTTGTACAAGAGAAGGTGGGCCAGTCCTTGAGCCTGTCGGTGTGTTCAAAAGCGCATGGCAGCGCTGGCGTGTGGAGCTGTAACTATGGTCCTTGGCCTCCACTGCACGTAGAAATCTCGGTGGCCCTTCATCATACCATGTGTGTAGGGCACGGCGGTGTCACGCTGTTCTTCACATGGTTTGCCTTGGTGAACTGAGTCACACAAGGGAGGAACTGCTAATATTCATTCGTAAAGAAATATGGCTTACTCCACGAAATCTGGAAATGGGAACCATGGTGACCGACAACAGGAAGAACATTGTGTCCGCGCTGAGACAAGGAAGTGTGAAACATGCGCCCTGCATGGCACACGTGTCGAATCTGGTTGTCAAGCACTTCCTCAAGTCTTCACCCCATTTGCAAAACATCCTGACAATGGCAAGGAAACTGTGCAAGCACCTCAGCCACTCGTACACCGCAAAGCACACCCTGCTTGAACTGCAGCGTCAGAACGGTATCCCACAACATATTCTTATTTGTGACGTTGCCACACGCTGGAATTCCACCCTCCATATGTTGGACAGACTATACGAACAAAGAAAAGCCATCACCGATTTCTTGATGATCCAAGCAGATAGGAGTACTCCCCTGTGTAACTTCAATGTGAACCAGTGGCAGCTCATACATGACACCTGCCGTTTGCTGAGGCCCTTTGAGGAAGCCACATTATTTGTAAGTCGCTTGGATTACGCTATGATCAACGTAATTACACTCCTACATTTCCTAAAACAAATTATTGAAACCATGGCTAGTCACGGCAATGGAGACGTTGCGCCTACATCTCAAGGCTACATGAGCCCTGTGGGGGCTGAACTGGAGGAGGAGGATGAGGGGCAGAGTGGAGCACAGTTTAGGTTGGATGAGATGAGTCATCAGGAGAGGAGGAGCAGGAGCAGCCAGAGGAGCTAGAGGGTTATGAGGAAGACGAGACAGAGGACCCAGACACACCGTGGCAGTATGCAGTTGAGATGGCAGGAGGTAGTCCCTCTGAGTCACTGGCGCAAATGGCACGATGCATGCTCAGTTGCTTGCGTAGTGACCCCCGAATTGTCAAAATTCGTCAGCGGGATGACTTCTGGATCTCCACCTTATTGGACCCTCACTACCGTCCCAGAATGGGGGCCTTGTTTACACCCACTGAGAGGGAGGACAAACTGACCTACTACAGAGAGATCCTACGTAGTCAGTTGGCCAATGCCTATCGGCGACATGGTCCATCCACTCGCAGGTCTGAATCGGGGGGCACCCTGAGATCACCTTCCACTGCCATGGCTGCTGGGGAGGGCTGGCAGCAGCCTGAGTAGCTTTCTTCACCCGCATAGTGAAGCAACTCATCAGCAGCAGGTAGACATGGAGCAGGACCTGAACCAGCAGGTGGTGGCATACCTTGACATGGCCATGCCAACAAACATTGAAGATCCGCTGAACTTCTGGGCAGCCAAACTTGATTTATGGCCGCAACTAGCAGACTTTGCCCTGGAAAAGCTGTCCTGCCCGGCCAGTAGTGTGCCATCAGAGCGGGTGTTTAGTGCGGCTGGGGACATAGGCGAACTCCTCTGTCCACAAAAAATGTGGAGAGACTGACCTTTGTGAAGATGAATCAGGGATAGATCAGCCAGAATTTCCAGCCACCAATGCCAGATGCCTCAGTGTAGATTGACCATGCTTCTACACCAACACTTCCCAACTATGGTTATGAAACCCTCTTGGGTCATCAATTAGGGTTATGAAACCCTCTTGGGTACTGCGAATGCCTGCTCCTGACTCATCATGTGTCTATCAGGAACTACTTGCCTCACTGATGCTTCTGGCTTTCACGATTCGGCAGGCTGGAGGTGGATCCTCTGTGCCAGAGAGGGATTGGCGTGGACCGTGTCGGTGGACCGGTTGTAAGTTGCTACTGGTATTCACCAGAGCCCGCCGCAAAGCGGGATGGTCTTGCAGCGGCGGTAGCAACCAGGTCGTATCCACTGGCAACGGCTCAACCTCTCTGACTGCTGAGATAGGCGCGGTACAAGGGAGTAGACAAGAGCAAGGTCAGACGTAGCAGAAGGTCGGGGCAGGCGGCAAGGTTCGTAGTCAATGGTAATAGCAGGAGGTCAGGAACACAGTAATGGTAAACACAGAAGAAGCTTTCTCTAGGCACTAAGGCAACAAGATCCGGCAAGGAAGTGCAGGGGAAGTGAGGTAATATAGCCAGGGAGCAGGTGGAAACTAATTAGGGTGATTGGGCCAGGCACCAATCATTGGTGCACTGGCCCTTTAAATCTCAGAGAGCTGGCGCGCGCGCGCCCTCGAGAGCGGAGCCGCGCGCGCCAGAGCATGACAGCCGGGGACCGGGACAGGTGAGTGACTTGGGATGCGATTCGCGAGCGGGCGCGTCCCGCTATGCGAATTGCATCCCCGCCGGCAATGTCAGTGCAGCGCTCCCGGTCAGCGGGTCTGACCGGGGCGCTGCAGGGAGAGAAACGCCGCGAGTGCTTCAGGGAGGAGCAGGGACCCGGAGCGCTCTGCGTAACACTGGCCTTGGGCCTTTAATTTTTGGATGTTTAGCAGTAGCTTAATACAAGCTTAATGCAAATTTCAACATTGATCTTTAAATGTAAGGGGTTATGAAACCCTCTTGGGTACTGCGAATGCCTGCTCCTGACTCATCCTGTGTCTTTAAGGAACTACTTGCCTCACTGACACTTCTGGCCTTAGGCCTTTAATTTTTGGATGTTTAGCAGTACCTAAATACAAGCTTAATGCAAATTTCAACATTGATCTTTAAATGTAAGGGGTTACGAAACCCTCTTGGGTACTGCGAATGCCTGCTTCTGACTCATCCTGTGTCTTTCAGGAACTACTTGCCTTCAAGATGCTTCTGGGCTTGGGCCTTTAATTCTAGGATTTTTGAAATAGATACATGCATGCTTAATTTGAATTTCAACATTTATGGTGCAATGTGTGGGGTTATTAACCCCTTAAGGACTCAGGGTTTTTCCGTTTTTGCACTTTCGTTTTTTCCTCCTTACCTTTTAAAAATCATAACCCTTTCAATTTTCCACCTCAAAATCCATATTATGGCTTATTTTTTGCGTCGCCAATTCTACTTTGCAGTGACATTAGTCATTTTACCCAAAAATGCATGGCGAAACGGAAAAAAAAATCATTGTGCGACAAAATCGAAAAAAATACGCCATTTTGTAAATTTTGGGGGCTTCCGTTTCTACGCAGTGCATATTTCGGTAAAAATTACACCTTATCATTATTCTGTAGGTCCATACGGTTAAAATGATACCCTACTTATATAGGTTTGATTTTGTCGCACTTCTGGAAAAAATCATAACTACATGCAGGAAAATTTATACATTTAAAAATGTCATCTTCTGACCCCTATAACTTTTTATTTTTCCACGTACAGGGCGGTATGAGGACTAATTTTTTGCACCGTGATCTGAAGTTTTTATCGGTATGATTTTTGTTTTGATCTGACTTTTTGATCACTTTTTATTCATTTTTTAATGGTATAAAAAGTGACCAAAATACGCTTTTTTGGACTTTGGAATTTTTTTGCGCGTACGCCATTGACCGTGCAGTTTAATTAATGATATATTTTTATAGTTTGGACATTTAGGCATGCGACGATACTACATGTTTATTATTATTTTTTTTTACACTGTTTTATTTTTTTTATGGGAAAAGGGGGGTGATTCAAACTTTTATTAGGGAAGGGGTTAAATGACCTTTATTAACACTTTTTTTTTTACATTTTTTTTTGCAGTGTTATAGGTCCCATAGGGACCTATAACACTGCACACACTGATCTCTCATCCTGATCACAGGCGTGTATTAACACGCCTGTGATCAGTGTTATCGGCGCTTGACTGCTCCTGCCTGGATCTCAGGCACGGAGCAGTCATTCGTCGATCGGACACCGAGGAGGCAGGTAAGGGCCCTCCCGGTGTCCGGTCAGCTGTTCGGGATGCCGCGATTTCACCGCGGCGGTCCCGAACAGCCCGACTGAGCAGCCGGGTCACTTTCACTTTCACTTTAGAAGCGGCGGTAAGCTTTGACCGCCGCTTCTAAAGGGTTAATACCGCACATCGCCGCGATCGGCGATGTGTGGTATTAGCCGCGGGTCCCGGCCATTGATGAGCGCCGGGACCGACGCGATATGATGCGGGACCGCTTCATATCGCGGGAGCCGGCGCAGGACGTAAATATACGTCCTGCATCGTTAAGGGGTTAAAGTTTTCTGATAATTTTCTCAGTAATGAACTTGAATTTTCCAGAATATTAACCATTACCCCATTGAACGCTTGTTGTGTGTGATTTTTTTATAAAAATTTTCATGAATAATATGGAGATGGAGGAACTCTGCTTCTTTATTTCAGAAAACATTACTTTAGAGAAGAATGTCTTTTTGTGGTCCACCATTCAGCAATATAGAGTCTTCTGGACTCTTGGATATGCGTTGTTCTTAAACAAAGGTTTAAAAAAAAATGGCCGGTCAGGGCAATGGAGACGTTGCGCCTACATCTGACGGCCACATGAGCCCTGTGGGGGCTTGTTGGACTTGGTCCTTTGTACCCACACGCTGGGGTCCAGGTCACTCAAACTTTGATTTAACCCCTTAAGGACGCAGGACGTACTCAAACGGCCCCTTTTCCGAGTCCTTAAGGACTCAGGACGTTTGAGTACGTCCTGTCAAATCCCGGCCCCCCACCGCTAGCCGGAGAGGAGCCGGTGTCCGATGCCTGCTGAAATCGTTCAGCAGGCATCGCGGCATATCGCCCAGGGGGGTCATGATGACCCCCCATGTCGGCGATGGCTGCAGATCGCTGGACAATTCAGTCCAGCGATCTGCGGCAGATTCCGGGTCAATTCGGTCTCCAGTGACCCGGTGACCAGGAATTACAGGCCATAGCCAGCAGGGGTGAGGTGGCACTGGTGCCACCTCACGATCGCCCTGATTCGTCAGCCGGTTTACCGGCCGACCAATCAGGGTACCTGCTGCGGGTGTCACTCCAGCAACCCGCTCCGCCCCTCTTCTGGAGCACGTGAGCGGGTGTGGGAAGAAGTCCCCGGGAGCTGGGGACCCCGATCCCCGGCGTCAATGTTGGGGCCCCAGGAGCGGCGGCGGCGGGACTGACCTGTGCCCGGAGCAGCAGTAGGAGGTGAGTGACAGCCTCCTGCTGTTGCTTAGAAACAGCTCCCAGCATGCAAAAAGGTAGTTATGCAACAGCAGGAGGCAGACCACCACAACTCCCAGCATTCCCTTATGGGCATGCTGGGACTTATAGTTTTGCAACAGCTGGAGGCACATTTTTTCTATGGAAAAGTGTACCTTCAGCTGTTGTATAACTACAAATCCCAGCTTGCACAATCAGCTAAAGTGCATGGTGGGAGTCGTAGTGGTGCATCTGCTGGTTGCATAACTACAACTCCCAGCATGCCCGTTGGCTGTCGGTGACTGCTGAGAGTTGTAGTTTTGCAACAGCTGAAGGCACACTGGTTGTGAAACACTGAGTTAAGTAGCAAACCAGTGTGTCTCCAGCTGTTGCATAACTACAATCCCCAGCATCCCCAGCCAAAGTATTATGCCTCCAGCTGTTGCATAATTACAAGACCCAGCATGCCCTTCCGCTGTCCGTACATGCTGGGGGTTGTAGCTTTTGCAACAGCTGAAGGCACACTGGTTGCAAAACACTGAGTTTGTTACCAAACTCGGTGTTTCACAACCAATGTGCCTCCAGCTGTTGCAAAACTATAACTCCCAGCATGCACTGATAGACCGTACATGCTGGGAGTTGTAGTTTTGCAACAGCTGGATGTTTCTCCCCCCCAATGCGAATGTACAGGGTACATTCACATGGGCGGAGGTTTACAGTAAGTATCTGGCTGAAAGTTTGAGCTGTGGCAAATTTTCTGCCGCAACTCAAACTGCCAGCGAGAAACTACTGTGAACCCCCGCTTGTACGACTGTACCCTAAAAACACTACAACTACACTAACACAAAATAAAATAAAAAGTAAAAAACACTACATATACACACACCCCTACACAGCCCCCCTCCCCTCCCCAATAAAAATGAAAAACGTCTGGTACGCCACTGTTTCCAAAACGGAGCCTCCAGCTGTTGCAAAACAGCTACTCCTAGTATTACCAGACAGCCACTGACTGTCCAGGCATGCTGGGAGTTATACAACAGCTAGAGGCGTCCTGTTTGGGAATCACTGGCGTAGAATACGTCCTATGCAATCCCTAATTTAGGCCTCAAATGCGCATGGCGCTCTCACTTTGGAGCCCTGTCGTATTTCAAGGCAACAGTTTAGGGTCACATATGGGGTATCGCCGTACTTTGGAGAAATTGTGTTACAAATTTTGGGGGGTATTTTCTGCTTTTACCCTTTTAAAAAATGTAAAATTTTTGGGAAAAGAAGCATTTTAGGTAAAAAAAAAATTTTTTTTTTACATATGCAAAAGTCGTGAAACCCCTGTGGGGTATTAAGGTTCAAATTACCCCTTGTTACGTTCCCCAAGGGGTCTAGTTTCCAAAATAGCATGCCATGTGGTTTTTTTTTGCTGTTCTGGCACCATAGGGGCTTCCTAAATGAGGCATGCCCGCAGAGCAAAATTTGCTTTCAAAAAGCCAAATGTGACTCCTTCTCTTCTGAGACCTGTAGTGCGCCAGCAAAGCACTTTTCACCCCCATATGGGGTCTTTTCCGAATCGGGAGAAATTGGGCTTCAAATTTTGGGGGTTATTTTCTGCTATTACCCTTTTCAAAAATGTTAAACTTTTGGGAAACCAAGCATTTTAGGGGAAAAAAAATATTTTTTTTTACATCTGCAAAAGTTGTGAATCACCTGTGGGGTATTAAGGTTCACTTTACCCCTTGTTATGTTCCCCGAGGAGTCTAGTTTCCAATATGGTATGCCATGTGTTTTTTTTTTGCTGTTCTGGCACATTAGGGGCTTCCTAAAGGTGACATGCCCCCCAAAAACCATTTGTCGCTCCTTCCCTTCTGAGCCCTCTACTGTGCCCGCTGAACAATTAACATAGACATATGACATATGTGCTTACTCGAGAAAAATTGGGTTTCAAATACAAGTAAAAATTTTCTCCTTTTTACCCCTTGCAAAAATTTAAAAAATTGGGTCTACAAGAACATGCGAGTGTAAAAAATTAAGATTGTGAATTTTCTCCTTCACTTTGCTAATATTCCTGTGAAACACCTAAAGGGTTAAAATGCTGACTGAATGTCATTTTTAATACTTTATAGTTTTTATAATGGGATAATTTGTGGGGTATTTCTAAAATGAAGACCCTTCAAACCTAAACTGGTCCCTGAAAAAAAGCGAGTTTCAAAATTTTGTGAAAAATTGGAAAATTGCTGCTGAACTTTGAAGCCCTCTGGTGTCTTCCAAAAGTAAAAACATGTCAATTTTATGATGCAAACATAAAGTAGACATATTGGAAATGTGAATAAAAAATTTTTGGGGGGAATATCCATTTTCCTTACAAGCAGAGAGCTTCAAAGATAGAAAAATGCAAAATTTTCAAATCTTTCATCAATTTTGGGGATTTTTCACCAAGAAAGGATGCAAGTTACCACAAAATTTTACCACTATGTTAAAGTAGAATATGTCACGAAAAAACGGTCTGAGAATCAGAATGATAACTAAAAGCATTCCAGAGTTATTAATGTTTAAAGTGACAGTGGTCAGAATTGCAAAAAATGGCCGAGTCCTTAAGGTGAAAAAGGGCTCAGTCCTTAAGGGGTTAAATTTCAAAGTAAAAAATTTGATATTTCAATGGTTTCCTCATGCGTCAGCCAACTCCAGGCTGTGTCATTCAGGCAATATATGGTTTACTGATGCCGCTGCTGGGCCTGGGTGTGGGAAATTCAAATTTCATCATAGGTAGCAGCTGCTATGCATAATGTTCGGCTTAAATTTCTAAATTCATCTTTTAATCTTAGGGATTGTAAAGGCCTAGTGCCTACTCATGCTGCCAACACCTCCACTCTGTGTCATTCAGCCACTATATGGTGTCCTCATGCTGCCAACGCCTCCACGCTGTGTCATTCAGCCACTATATGGTGTCCTCATGCTGCCAACACCTCAACGCTGTGCCATTCAGCCAGTATATGGTATCCTCATGCTGCCAACACCTCCACACTGTGTCATTCAGTCACTATATGGTCTCCTCACACTGATGCCACCACCAGGCTCTGTCATTGTGCTGCTGTGCGGCAGTGATTCTAAAAGTGATGAAGAATTATTTCACTACCCCCAGCACACTCCATATGTGTTTTAGACCACAGCAAAGTGTTCTATACCCCTATTGAGGCTGTATGTAGGCTAGAAATAGCCTTTTTCAATATAGATTTGCCACCAAAAAATTTGGATCAAAACAAACTTTTTCAGAAAATTTGGCAAATTGGCCGAATCGAATTTTTCAAAAGTTTGCTCCTCTCTAGTAAGAAAGACAGGAGGAGAAAATTATCCCTCCCAGTATCCCATCCCTTATGTTTATTTTTTTATATATATTTTATCATTCAGCTTTCTAACCGTTTTGAGACACTGAACCATTGCATTCTTCTTCACCCATCAAGAATATCTTATATCCTCAACATCCAGATCTTCATTACAGTTTCCCTCTTCGATGGATCTCCTTCTCTACATGTTTAAACATTGACCTTACTATTGAATGTCTTCTCAGAGACCGTTATAGACTGTTTCCAGTTTTCATGTATGTTTTTTCTCTCAAAGAAAGAAGAATTTCAACAGTTATCCAGCACCTTTATCATCTTTTCTTTCTTCATAATATTGTAAAACATTTCAATTCTTACGCTGCTGTGCGGTTTTGCAGTAAAGAAGGACTTGAATAATGCTCGCCTCCTGTCTTTCATAAAATCTACATTTTCCATCACCTAGGGTAGGAAAATCTTCAATTTCAATCATGCCTGGACAGCCAAAGGCTGTATGGACATAATAGAAGTTGTAGTTTTGAAACAGCTGGAGAGCCACAGGTTGGGGGCCTTTAGGACAAGATGTTCTTCATGAGTTGAGGGACTGAACCATTTTTGGCTGCTTTAGGTCAACTTCCCTGAGCTGACATCTGGTTCCACTAAGATTTCTTCCATGCTGTCATCCTGTTCATCTTTGTGTAAGCAATGGACTTAAACTTCCAACCTGCATTTTACAAACATGTAATCACTTGTGTTCTCCAATGCTATGATTTAGCATTTTACTCATTAACCTTAGACCCAGGCAGACTGGTCTTTAATTTAGACCAGCCAGGCCTGCAGGGTAGGACCTAACTATGTGCAAATATATATAGAGTGCCCATGTTTTTTTAGAAATGTAATTGTATCAGGCACTTCTCAAGAAGATTTTTGACACTTTGTCACTTGTATTAATCCCTTATGCATGGTCATAAAGTGATGTGAGCATTAAGAAATTCTATCATGGAGCCTTCTGCTCCATGGTAAAAAGCAGAAATGATGCGGAATTTAGCACAGAAATATATATTTCGACATTCTGCAACTGTGGAATCTACTCGTAAATACATTGTCGTCTATGGAAATTGTCTTAACACCGGCATGTTCTGCCAATGCCCACTGTTGCAGAATGTCATCAGTCGTTGGGGACTGATGAAAGAGCACCTTCACTTTCTTTGCATTAAACAGGACACTCCTATTGTGCTCAGGTGAAGGGAATTGCCATTCATGTGGCTGTAGATATAAATTCTGCCAAAAATGTTAACATTTTTATTCCTCTGGCACAATTCTTTCTGTGGAGGCCAGAATTAGAATTTCCCTGACAGTCCTTTCCGCACAGAAATTCTACCATATCTACGGTGCAGCATACAGTATCTTCATGAAACCCGTGAAAACATCGGGCAGAGCCATGGGTTTGGTTTTTTTCACCACACGTCTGCAGGAGATAATTAAGCCACACCCCTTAACCCCCACTCCCAGAGGATGGAGAGCGCAGCTCTGCATAATACAAGAAGACAATGCAGAGGGAGAATGAGGACGTACACAGCTCCTCCCCTCCCCTGCTCTGTCTACACAGGACCTCATTTATCACGGGGAGGTTACAAGTTTTCACAGGGGAAACACAGAGCAGGGGGAGGGGCGTGGACGTGCATTCTGTATGGAGCGGGCTCCCGACTCCTGCCCGCTTCGTACTCTGCTGCCTCCGGCTGTAAAAACTTGCATCCTCCGAATGCAGAGCAGGGGGAGATGAGAAGCTGTGCACGTCGTATCTCCCCTGCTCTGCCTTCCTTCTCCCCATGCAGACCTGAGTCCTCTGCCTTCGCTCCACACAGCTCTAGCTTCGGAGAGCTGCACGGGGCACAAGTTTCCACATCACACCGCCGCTAAAAGCCCGGCTTGCGGCGCTCAGCAGCCTGTATGGAGCGGGCTCCGGACTCCTGCCTGCTCCATACTCTGCAGCCCCCGGCTGTTTTCAGTAGCCGGGGGCCGCCACTAATAGCCAGCATGCGGCGATCGCCGCGGCTGGCTATTAACCCTTTAGATCCCCGCTGTCAAAGCGGATCCCACCCGCAGCACGATCGCGGGCGGGCGATTCAATGTGCAGGTAGCCGGAGGGCATACCTCTGCTTTCTGCTGTTGATAGATCCTGGCTGGACTAGGCTCTATCAATGGATCGCAGAGCACACAGATCAATGAGTTCAATAGAACTCAATTCATCTGTATGAGGAATCTAATGATTCTTCCTAAAAGTCTAATAAAGTGAAAAAATTTAAAAATTAAAAGTTTTAATAAAAGTTTAAAAGACACACCTTAACCCCTTACATGTTAAAATTTAAAATGACCCCCTTTTCCTATAAAAAAAAAAACATGCAAACATAATAAAAATAAACATTTAGTATCGCTGCGTGCGTAATTGTACGACCTATTAAAATATAATATTATGTATCCCGCACGTTAAATGTGCAAAAAATAAAAATAAAAAATACCAAACCACAGAACTGCAATTTTTATAATATTAGAGAAAAAAAAGTTAAAAAGCGATTAAAAGTCAGATCAATACCAAAATGGTAGCGATAAAAAAAACTGATTATGGCACACAAAAATTAGCCCTCATACAGTGTGGTATGCAGGGAACAAAAAGCTACAGGGGTCAAAAAATGGCAATTAAATTTTTTTTTTAAATTAGTAAAACATGACGTAAACTATAAAAATCTGGTATTACTGTTAGAGATGAGCAAACTTTAAAAAAAAAATCGATTCGGCCGATTCGCCGAATTTTCCGAAAACGTTTGTTTCGATCCAATTTTTTTTGCATTGAATCTATATTAAAAAAAAGGCTATTTCTAGCCTACATACAGCCTCTATAGGGGTAAAGAACACGTTGCTGTGTTATAAAACGCATATGGAGTGTGTTGGGGTAGTGAAATAATACTGTTATTCAGAATAACATGCAGATTACCAGCATCGCTTTTAGAATCACTGCTGCACAGCAGCACAATGACAGAGCCTGGTGGTGGCATCATAGTTACATAGTAACAGCATCAGTGTCAGGAGACCATATAGTGACTGAATGACATAGCGTGGAGATGTTGGCAGCATGAGGACACCATATAGCGGCTGAATGGCTCAGCGTGGAGATGTTGGTAGCATGAGGACACCATATAGTGGCTGAATGACACAGCTTGGATGAGGCTGAAGCATGGGGACACCATAAGGTGGCTGAATGGCACAGCATGGAGCTGTTGGCAGCATGAGGAGACTATATAGTGGATGAATGGCACAGCCCGGAGTTGCCAGCAGCATGCGTAGGCACTAGGCCTTCACAATTCCTAAGATTAAAAGATGAATTAAGAAATTTAAACCGAAGATTTTGGGTAGCGGGTGCTACCATGAGAAAATTTTAAATTCCCAAACTCAGGCCCCACAGCGACATCAGTAAACCATATATTGCCTGAATGACACAGTCTCGAGTTGGCTGATGCACGAGTACACAGCAGGGCTTCGCAATTCCCCCCAAAAAACACCACACTTTTAGAAATGTTTGAAAAAGATTTCGGATAGCGGGTGCTACCTATGAGAAAATGTTAAATTCCCAGACCCAGGCCCTGCAGCACCATCATTTTTTTTATTTTAAAATTAAAACAAACTTTGAGTGTCCCGGACCCCATCGTGTACACAATTTAAGATTTTTTTTTTTAAAGATTTTGGATAGCGGGTGCTACCTATGAGAAAATGTGAAATTTCAAGACCCAGGCCCCACAGCGGCAACAGTAAAGCATATATTGCCTGAATGACACAGCCTGGAGTTGGCTGATGCAGGGCTTCACAATTTCCCCCAAAAAACACCACAATTTTAGACATTTTTGAAAAAATTTTGGATAGCGGGTGCTACCTATGAGAAAATTTGTAATTCCAAGACCCAGGCCCAGCAGCGCCATCATTTTTTAAATTGAAATTTAAAACAACCTTTGCGTGTCCTAGACCCCAGCGTGTGGGTACGAAGGACCAAATCCAACAAGTCCCCACAGGGCTCATGTGACCGTGAGATGTAGGCGCAACGTCTCCATTGCCCTGACCGGCCATTGTTTCCAAGACTTCTCGCCAAGGCAAACCATGTGAAGAACAGCGTGACACCGCCGTGACCTGCACACATGGTATGCTGAAGGGCCACTGAGACTTTTCCGGGCAGTGGAGGCTTAAGACACAGTGGAGGATGTGGAGGCGGAGAAGCACACTGTCACAGGACCAACTGGCTGACCGAGTGTAGCAGGAAGCAGCATTGAGTACACACCAGGGCTTCAGAATCCCAAAGAAAAAACAACCATTTTTTTAAAATATGTGAAGAATATTTAGGACAGCGGGTGTTACCTAGATATTGCGTGAATGACACAGCCTGTAGTTGGCTGATGCATGAGTACACACTAGGGCTTCACAACCCCCCCCCCCAAAAAAAAACCACAAGAATTGTAGAAAATTCTGAAGAAGACTTTTGGATAGCGGGTGCTACCTATGAGAAAATTTGAAATTCCCAGACCCAGGCCCAGCAGTGCCATAAGTAAACCATATATTGCCTGAACGACACAGGCTGGAGTTGGCTGATGCATGAGTACGCACCAAAGCTTCACGATCCCTAATGAAAAAGACAAACATTTTTGACGAAAAATGTTAAAGAAAATTTAGGACAACGAGTGCTCTAGTGCTAGGACAGCAACTCTCCTGGAGTTGGCTGCAGCATGAGGAGACCATTGAAATGTGTGATTTTTTTATTTGAAATTTAAATCAAAATTTGTGTCCTGGACCCTGCCGTGTGGGTACAAAAGACCTAATCTCACAAGCACCTACAGGGCTCATGTGGCCGTAAGATTTAGGCGCAACGTCTCCATAGCCCTGACCGGCCATTTTTGGTTTTTGTACCTTTTTTTTTATTTGAAAAAAGAAAATTTGAAAAAAACACTACCCAAGATTGTTTAATAACCCCATACATTGCACCATAAATGTTGAAATTTAAATTAAGCATGTATGTATGTATTTCAAAAATCCTAAAATTAAAGGCCCAAGCCCAGAAGCATCATGAAGTCAAGTAGTTCCTGAAAGACATATGAGCAGTCAGGAGTAGGCATTAGCAGTACCCAAGAGGCTTTAATAACCCCTTACATTGCACGATTAATCGTGAGATTGAGCAATAAAAGGTGTGTTATGCCCTCAGATGTCCGGAGCTGCACGCGCACTACACTGAACGGACCAGCGTGTGTCCGTATATCTTTCACCGACAGGTGCGGGTGACCCGCTGAACCCCGTTCGTGATAGGGATCAGGGATTGCAATTATTTGCCAGGAAAGAAGAATCAAAACTAAGTGCAGGTCATAAGCTCGGGTTCATTAACTCCCTGCCCTTTGTACACACTGCATGTCTCTACTACCGATTGGATGATTTACTGAACTCCTCGGATCGTCCCCGGTGGGGTAGGAGAAGGCCCTGGCAGAGCGCCGAGAATTTAATGATCATTGTTGAAATTTGCATTAAGCATGTATTAGCTACTGCTAAACTTCCAAAAATGTAAGGCCCAAGGCCAGAAGTGTCAGTGAGACAAGACGTTCCTGAAAGACAAAGGATGAGTCAGGAGCAGGCATTCACAGTACCCAAGAGGGTTTCATAACCCCTTACATTTAGAGAACAATGTTGAAATTTGCATTAAGCATGTATTTAGCTACTGCTAAACATCCAAAAATTGAAGGCCCAAGGCCTTAGGCATCAGGGAGGCAAGTAGTTCCTGAAAGACACAGGATGAGTCAGGAGCAGGCATTCACAGTACCCAAGAGGGTTTCATAACCCCTTACATTTAGAGAACAATGTTGAAATTTGCATTAAGCATGTATTTAGCTACTGCTAAACATCCAAAAATTGAAGGCCCAAGGCCTTAGGCATCAGGGAGGCAAGTAGTTCCTGAAAGACACAGGATGAGTCAGGAGCAGGCATTCGCAGTACCCAAGAGGGTTTCATAACCCCTTACATTTAAAGATCAATGTTGAAATTTGCATTAAGCATGTATTTAGCTACTGCTAAACATCCAAAAATTGAAGGCCCAAGGCCTGAGGCATCAGGTAGGCAAGTACTCCCTGAAAGACACAGGATGAGTCAGGAGCAGGCATTCACAGTACCCAAGAGGGTTTCGTAACCCCTTACATTCAAAGATCAATGTTGAAATTTGCATTAAGCATGTATTTAGCTACTGCTAAACATCCAAAAATTGAAGGCCCAAGGCCTGAGGCAACAGGGAGGCAAGTAGTTCCTGAAAGACACAGGATGAGTCAGGAGCAGGCAATGGCAGTACCAAAAAGGGTTTCATAACCCTAATTGATGACCCAAGAGGGTTTCATAACCAACCATAATTGGGAAATGTTGGTGTAGCAGCATGGTCAATCTACTCTGAGGCATCTGGCATTGGTGGCTGTAAATCCTGGCTGATCCATCCCTGATTCATCTTGACAAACGTCAGTCTCTCCCCATTTTTAGTGGACAGACGAGTTCGCCTTGGGGTGACTATGGCCCCGGCCGCACTAAACACCCACTCTGATGGCACACTACTGGTCGGGCAGGACAGCTTTTCCAGGGCAAACTCTGCTAGTTGTGGCCATAAATCAAGTTTGGCTGCCCAGAAGTCCAGCGGATTTTCAATGGTTGTTGGCATGGTCATGTCAAGGTATGCCACCACCTGCTGGTTGAAGAAAGCTACTCATCAGCGACTGTAGGCTCAGGCGGCTGCTGCTGATTGAGCTGGAACTGCTCCTGCCACCCCTCCCCTACCCAGCAGCCATGGCAGTAGAAGGTGAGCGCAGAGGGCCCGCCGAGTCAGACCTGCGAGTGGATGGACCATGTGGCCAATAGGCATCGGTCAACTGACTACGTAGAATCTCTCTGTAGTAGGTCAGTTTGTCCTCCTTCTCAGTGGGTGTAAAAAAGGCCCCCATTCTGGGACGGTAGCGAGGGTCTAATAAGGTGGAGACCCAGAAGTCACTACGCAAACAACTAAACATGCATCGTGCCATTTGCGCCAGTGACACGGAGGGACTACTTGCCTCCATCTCCACTGCATACTGCCACGGAGTGTCTGGGTCCTCTGTCTTGCCTTCCTCATAACCCTCCAGCTCCTCAGGCTGCTCCTGCATCTCCTCTCCTGTCCGATGACTAGAAACACAGGCCATCTCATCCAAACTAAACTGTGCTCCACTCTGCCTCTCATCATCCTCCTCTTCCAGTTCAGCCCCCACAGGGCTCATGAAGCCTTGAGATAATAATAATAATAATTTTATTTATATAACACCTACAGATTCTGCAGCGCCTGAGATGTAGGCGCAGGGTCTCAATTGCCGTGACTAGCCATGGTTTCAATAATTTGTTTTAGGAAATGTAGGAGTGTGATTACGTTGATCATAGCGTAATCCAAGCGACTTACAAATAATGTGGCTTCCTCAAAGGGCCTCAGCAAACGGCAGGTGTCATGTATGAGCTGCCACTCGTTCACATTGAAGTTACACAGGGGAGTACTATCTGCTTGGTTCATCAAGAAATCGGTGATCGCTTTTCTTTGTTCGTATAGTCTGTCCAACAGATGGAGGCTGGAATACCAACGTGTGGCAACGTCACAAATAAGACTATGTTGTGGGATACCGTTCTGACGCTGCAGCTCAAGGAAGGTGTGCTTGGCGGTGTACGAGTGTCTGAAGTGCATGCACAGTTTCCTTGCCATTTTCAGGATGTTTTGCAAATGGGGTGAAGACTTGAAGAAGTGCTTGACAACCAGATGCAGGGCGCATGTTTCACACTTCCTTGTCGCAGTGCGGACACAATGTTCTTTCCATTGTTGGTCACCATGGTTCCCATTTCCAGATTTCGTGGAGTAAGCCATACTCGGATTTCTTTATGAATGAACTTTAGCAGTTCCTCCCCTGTGTGACTCAGTTCGCCAAGGCAAACCATGTGAAGAACAGCTTGACACCGCCGTGCCCTACACACATGGTACGATGAAACCACCGAGATTTGTACATGCAGTGGAGGCCGAGGACAAGGTGGAGGATGAGGAGGCAGCGTCGCACACTGTAACAGGACCAACTGCCTGGGAGCGAGAGTGTGGAGAAGGAAGCGATGTGACCTGTCCAAGTTGCTGTTGTGGCTGTGCAGGAACCACATTTACCCTGTGGGCCGTAAAAGACAAGTATTGTCCCTGCCCGTAGTTACAGCTCCACACGTTGGCGCTACCGTGCACTTTTGAACACACCGACAGGCTCAAGGACTGGCCCACCTTCTCTTGTACAAACTTATGCAGGGCTGGTACTGCCTTCTTCGCAAAGAAATGACGGCTTGGGACTCTCCACCTCGGCTGGGCACAAGCCATCAATTCTCTGAAAGGTGCAGAGTCCACCACTTGAAAAGGGAGGGACTGCAACACCAGCAACTTGGACACTCGACCACTACATCGGAACCACGGTTCTCCCAGGCCACTTTATGGTGGCGAAGCATGTGTTGACGCAGGGCCGTGGTCCCGACATTGGGACCCTGGCCACGCTTCACCTTCTGCTGACAGATCTTGCATGTGGCTATGTGAACCTCCTCCTGATGCCTTATGAAAAACTTCCACAACGCCGAGTAGCTGATTTTCCCACCCACAGTCCGCACTAATTGACTGCTACTGGCGCCGGCTCCAGGAACCCCTGTTCCACTACCTCCCGGAAAGGTAGGCTTCTGCGAAGCAGGTGGTCTCCCCCGGGCACGTTTGGCTCCTGAATATTCACTCCTGCCACCACGCTGACTGCCAACCGTGCTACCGCCTTGCTGACTCAAGGGCAACCTGCAACTCTCTTCTGATGATGATGAAGCTCCTTCAGCACCCGGCTCCCAATTGCGATCGGCTTCATCATCATCAACAGGTGTGTGCACGTCACTGATGTCCTCCTCAGGTTCCCCAACAGTGTCTGCTTCAGGACCCTGAACACTTGCAACACCGCCTCCCACGTCACTCTCCGCATCACTACTCGGCCGCCTAGCGGAGCAAGCAGCGCATGTCTCCTCCCCTTCTTTGCTGTCCAGTAGCTGCTGACTGTCCTCTATTAGATCGTCCTCAGTAAATAGTGGAGCTGAACCCACAGCATAAGATACTTCTTTAGGAGAGGGAACAGCATAGGACAAAGACAATGGGAGGACAGGTACTGCTCCCTGGCCATGCCAACTGAGGGTTGTGTCTGAGGAACCCACCGACTGTTGACTGGGGGTGTCAGATGTCACTTGTGATGATGTGGATGAGCGTGTTATCCAATCGACAACGGCAGATGGGTTACTGGTGGAGACCCGACCGCTGGCTGCGACTCCTGCTGCCACTCGCCCCAAGCCTGCTGCCAACTCTGCCTGAAGTATTTAGGCCTCTGCCACTCCTCTGTGCACGTCCTGGCACTTCTCTGCCTGACATACTTGCGTTTATGAGGGTATTACAATACGCTACACTACTCTTTAAACAATATTTGTCTAGAACAGCAGCAGGTGATTACTTACAGCTGTCCTTTCACAGTATGTAGGCCCTTTACAGATTAACAGGTACAAGATGGTACACTACTTGGATGTACGTATGCGGTATGCACTGATGAGAGCAGTAAGATGCGCAACTATAGGAAGAAAAAACTCTGTATTTTTCAAAAACACCAGCCGGTGAATACTATTGTTTGGACTTTGACAGTATGGAGCACCTTGACAACTTAACAGGTACTAAATGGTACAATACTTGGATGTACCTATGCGGTATGCACTGATGAGGGCAGTAATATGCGTAACTATACGCAGGAAAAACTCTGTATTTTTTTTTTTAAACAGCCGGTGAATACTATTGTTTGGACGTGCACAGTATGTAGCTCCTTGACAGATTAACAGGTACAAAATGGTACAAATGCACTACAGTCCACTGAACAATCACATATTTCTGAACAGCAGCAGGACCCAACAGTGCAGCACCACAAAAAAACAAAAAATACAGGGATTAAACCCTAAATTGCACTCTGTCACACAATTCTGAGCAGCAGAAGATTTGTGGAGCAAAAAAAAAAACTCAATTGGGCTGAAAAATTAGGAGATAAGTTCAGGCAGCTTGGAGATCTGTATGAGGCAGCTGACAGGTATCTGCCCCTCTCTGCTGCAATGCTCAATAACGTGAATAGGAGGTTTAGCTATCAATGATCCTTCTCAGTGTGAATAGCAAAGCACTCTGCACTCCTGTCTTTCCCTAATGCTGATGTGACTAGCAGTTGCAGTGTAACGCTGTGGTATGAGCTATTCACACACACGCAGTCCCGTCCTCTCTATCTGAGTGTATAGATGAACTGAAGAGAGGCAAGATGGCCGCCAATTATATAGAGGCTGTGACATCACAGGGGTCAGTGGGCTCAGTCCGCCTACCTTCATTCCCGCCGCTGTTTTCCGCCCTCCCATAATCCCCTGCCTCATGTACTCACATGTGGATCCGCCATCTTAGGTCTTTAATAGCCTGGAAAGCTGTAAAATGGAGTTTAATGAAGCGATTTGCGCGATCGAATAGTGGCGATATTCGCATTCGCTGCATATCGAATTTTTTTCAACTTCGATTCGCTCATCTCTAACCCCCACCTTTCCTGTTCACCCTATCCATGTGAAACAATGTAAACCACTGCAGGTTAACAGCACAATCCTGTGAGGAGTCTAGCCATTTATCAGTGACCCCAACTATATCAATATGTTCCTCCAGTATCAAGGCCTCAAGCTCCCCCATTTTATTTGCCAGGTTTCTGGCATTTGTGAACATACACTTTACATTTCCATCAAGTTTTACACATTCAATCTCACTAATTGGAATCCTTTGAGTTATTGAAGCTAATGATATTTTTTAAGTTATTGGGACTAATGGCCTTTTTTGAGTTATTGGGGTTACAATTATTTGGGCTACATTTAGTTTCATGGCTGGTTTGTAACACATGGATCTCCTTATCCACTGCTCTTAACTGTCCTCCCCCCACTTACCTAGTTTAAATAGTCTGCCACCCCTTCCAGGAATCTCTCCCCCAGCACAGCGGACCCCATTCCATTCAGGTGCAAATTACCCGTAGAATAGAGTTTGTACCCCAATGAAAAATCGACCCAGTGTTCTAAAAACCCAAACCCTTCCCCCTTACACCAAGACTTAAGCCATGCATTTAACTCCCTAAGCTCCTGCTGTCTTTCCTGCGATGTGCACGGCACAGGCAGTATTCCAGAGAGCACAACCTTAGAGGTCCTTCCCTTCAGCTAGGCACCTAGTTCCTTGTAATTATTTTTAAAGGACCTCCACCTACCATGTATTCTGTCGTTGGTTCCCACGTAGACCACGACAGCTGTGTCATCCCCAGCCCCAAATAATTTGTCCACCCTGGCACCAGAGAGATAGCAACTGGCTCCAGAAAGTTAGACAGATCTGTAAATTAGTTAACTAAACAAATTTAACCACACCTCAAGAATATCACCCTACTGGGTACACAATGAATATATGATGAGAGAGATAGTTTTTGAAAAAATGCAGATTTTAATAAAAAAAACAGCAATAACATATATAACTAGTTAAAAAAAAAAAACAGTATAAAAATCAGAGCATTAGTTGTTTATAAACTGTCATTGGGCCCTAATGACAGGTTAAATGTAAGGGCAACTATCTAATGGAACCTGAAATAGTCCATAGATTATCAGTAACAATGGTCCGGAATAGACTGTTAGTCCGGCAAGAAGTAGCACCATAGATGTTTGATAGATGATGATAGATAATAGATAGATGATGATAGATAGCACAGTTATTTAAAGTGGCATAAGATGAATTGCTCACAGTCTTTATAACATAGATGGATCAGTCTCACCCTGGCTGCTGGTCCCGCACTGTGACGGGCCGATAAAGGCAAGTGCTGTGTGGGCAGGTGGAGGGCTCCGGCAAGGGGCTCCCTCGTATGCGGTCCGTGGTATCAGCAAACACCGATGTGGATGTCGGACTCACGCTAATGGCAGCAGACTTGCAATGAGCTCGGTGTACAAGATCAACTGTTTGGTGCAGCAGGTGGTTGAGATTGCAATGCTTCCATGCCGGCTGTGATTAGGATGATGCTAGAATTTGGATAGCTCTCTGTTCAGATGCAACGGCCTAGACGCGTTTCAGGGTGCTCAAATTGACCCCTTCTTCAGTAGGCAAGTGTGGAAACTAGTGACTGTGCGTCCTTTATATGTTGGATACACATGTGTCTTTCATTAGTGGAACAAAGAAAACCTATGGCATGGACTTGGAAATAAGACCTGGTTAGTGGGTTTTCAGTCACCACCTTTATATCAATGTAAAACTCTATTTAAACTTTCTAGGTGTCTAAATGTTAGGTATACCCGCATAATAAATGTCATAGACTGATGTCTTTCATGATAGTTGATCCTTACTAAGTGTGTTGGGATCCAGAAAGGAAACATACATTGTATCTAGCTAAAACAGATAAATTGCATAATTGAAACCAGAGTGTGAATAGAAACCAAAATTTGTATTGCGGTGAATGCAAAAATAATGAAAGGGACAATGGAATGATTGCATTTATACGGGTAGTAATGGTACCGGAATCTAATGCAATTCTAACTACAGGTTTATAAATGTGCCGTGTTGTAAAAGGAATATAAAAATTTTAAATAACGGAATCTGGTGTAATTCTGGCTATGAATGTATAAGATTGTGAAATTACTGTAAAAAAATGTAAATGACAGGATTTGATGTATTTTTGATTGTGAATATGTAAACATGGAAACTAATATATATATGACGGAGAAAGGAAAATGGGAGTGTATGAATCAGAAAAAATGCTGTGATATTGACATAATAATTTTCTGAAGTGGTTGTGATTGTAATGGATGAAAGGAAAAATTTATAAATAAGTCTTACATTAAAATAATATAATTTTAACCCTAATCCCAACATATTCAAAAAATAAGATAAAACAATTAAGTATTTCTTGTATTTCAAAACACTGGCAGAAATCTATGGGAGACCTGTATAGGCATCGACAGCCGCCGTAAGATTTAAAAAAACGGCGGGTGTCGGTACCATAACAGGTCTCTCAAAGAAAAGCAAATAAATCAACGCTGGAATTCAGCCCTTTAGGCTCTATGGTGTCGAATTCAAAGATTTTTTTTTACTCTCAGCTTTTGACATTTTAAGCATAAACTTCCTCCCTGCCAATTTTTTTTGATAATTTGAAAACCTGTAAATTTTAAACTGGATGGATCTTTGTGGTGTACTTTCATAAAATGAGCAGATAAGGGGTGCTTTTGTTCCCCCTTCTTTATATTATTAATATGTTCTGCTATTCTAGCTTTTAGTAGTCGCTTCGTCCTTCCCATGTATTGTTTGTGGCAACCGTATTCTAAGATGTATAAGACCCCTTTTGAACTACATGTAGTGAATTCATCTATTTTCCACGTGAAATCATTCACTGTGGAATGTACAGTGATTGTTTTTCTTGTGTCTTTGGATGTGGCACACCCAGTACAGGTGCCACATCGGAAGAAACCTTTCATATCCATCCAGGATTGAGTTTTGGTGAATTTGTTTGCTGGTTTAATAGATGGGGCTATTGTAATGCCTAAATTAGGAGCTCGAGTATATATAATTGGCGGATGTTGAGGTAATGTTTCACCAATTATTTTATCTTGTTTTAGAATTTTCCAATTTTTTTAATGATTTTTTTCTACTTTTGTATGGGTAGTGCTGAA
Source organism: Hyla sarda (assembly GCF_029499605.1). NCBI lineage: Eukaryota > Metazoa > Chordata > Amphibia > Anura > Hylidae > Hyla > Hyla sarda. The sequence goes on along the minus strand of NC_079195.1, from coordinate 160,006,660 downwards.
AGGTAAAACTAGTCTAAACTCTGGGATTGATGGTTTAGTAGTTGACTCTTTAGGAATGAAAAAATCTTTCCTGTCCAGACTTTTGATTTTATCCAATGAATTCTGTAAGTCAACTTGTGGATACCCCCTCTCCCGAAACTGGCCAGTTAATTCCTCAGCTTCTTCCAAAAATGTGTTATTATCTGTGCAATTCCTTTTTAATTGACAAAACTGTCCACCAGGGACATTAAGTAGCCACCTGGGTAAATGAAAGCTTTCAAAATCATATGGCTGTTTTTGGCTGTAGGTTTTCTAAAAGTACTGCACTTGAGGCCACCAGCAGTGGCCCTAATTTCTAAATCCAAGAATTCTATTTGGGAATTGCTGATTGTGGAAGTGAAAACTAAATTGTGTGAGTTGGTGTTTAAACCCAAAATAAAGTTTTAAGGACCCCTGCCAAATTAAAAACATATAATCAATGTACTGCCGCCAGAGCACCAGGCTCGTGACAAGTTTGGGGCTGATGGTGATGTCCTCCCAAGCCGCCATGAATAGGTTGGCGTAACTTGGTGCGAACCTGATGCCCATGCCGGTACCAGTTTGCTGTAAATAATAATCCCTTTCAAAGTAAAAATAGTTGTGAGTGAGAATAAAATAGATTGCCCGTGTTATAAACTCCACCTGTTCTAACTTAATATTTCCTCCCAATAATATTTTTTTAACCGCTTCTATACCTTGGTTATGTTGTATTATGGTATAGAGGGAAGATACATCAAGTGTAGCCATGATGTGATGTTCCTCCCAGGGGAAGGCCTCAACCATGGCTACTACTTGAGAGGTATCTTTTAAGTAGAATTTGGTTTGTTGTACAAACGGTTGAAGAAATGTATCTACGTGCTGGGATAGGTTAGATGTTAAAGAACCTATCCCAGATACGATCGGTCTACCCTGTGGATTTATCAAATCTTTATGGGTTTTAGGTAAACAATAAAACACGGGCAATCTCCCCTCAGTGCTCAAAATAAATTTACATTCAGTGGTAGTGATGATACCCTGTTCCAGTGCAGTTTGACAAAGATTGTGTAATTGTGAAGTGTAGTCCTCCGTAGGATACCTGGCCAGTTTCAGGTAGGTATGGGTATCCCCAAGCTGTCTCAAACATTCTTGATTATAGTTGATTGTATCAAGTAACACCACCCCTCCTCCTTTATCGGCAGCCCTAATTGTCAGATTATGGTTATTCTGTAATTCTATTATTGCCTGTTTTTGTTGGGGATTAATATTGTTTTTGGTGTATCGTGGGATTTTTTACTTACGTAAATCACATTCTACTGGTTTTCTGAAGGTGATGATATCTGGTCCCATTTCAGTGATTTTTGTGGTTTAGTGAGTACGTGGCTGCTCAGATTAATAATTGAGGTTTTTAATTCTGTTTCCCTATTTTCTGAGGGGGCTGGGGTGTGTTTTCTATTTCTAATTCATCTGCAAGTGCTCTTTTTCTGGGGGTTGAATTTGGTTGGGCTGTTTGGTGGATCTCTGCTACAACAGTATGAGTTTTTGGCTTGACTACATTGGGTGGAATTGGAGTAAGTGTGTGATAACTCTAGTTCTGAAGTTGTTGAGTAGGGGGTCTTGTTGGAGTGTGAGTTCTGTAATGATGATTTGGATTTGGATTTGGATTTGAGTAATTTCTCTTGTATGTCCTGTGTGATGGATTGTAATGTCTCCAACGTGGTTGCCAATGGTGATTGTATTTTTTGGGGGGGAGGTATTCTCGTAAATCTGGTCCTGTTCTAAAAAATTGATTTGTTGACCTTCTTTCATAGGTGAAACATGTCTGTTTTGTGTAGAAATAAAAGCATGATCTTCAGTTACATTTTTTTCAGTCTTATTTGAGTTATTTGTTCTCTGCCACAATATTTTTTTTGTTTTTCTACTCGTTATTTCCAAATCTAATTTATCCAGGTTTTTACATAAAAAATCTTGCTGTTTCACATATTCTGCATTTTGTTCAAATGTATCCATTTCTATCTTCAATTTGTCAATTTCTATATCAAAATTTTGTATAAGTTCTATTCTCCTTTCTATGACCAGTCTCACCAGTCCCCTGGGGTGCTCTCTCAGTGTATCATTCCATTTTTTGTTAAACTCTGGGCTATCCAGGTCTCCTGCTGGGGACCTGGATAAGGTTGGGCCCTTAGGTATAACATCTAAATTTAATAGATGGGAAAGACTTTTAACTTCCCACTGATTTTTTAAACGTTTAATCATAATATTCTCAAGTTTTCTAAAATTCTGTATTAAAGATACGTCTGTCAGATCACCCCCGGGGGACTGCCGCGGCTCATCCTTGCTAAACACAAAATTGTCAATGGACTTTTTTTATTTTCTAGATGTGACCAAATATTCATTGTGTGGTTGGAACACATTCACACTGGGGGAAGAAATCAAAAATGAAAAAGACTGTGTGTGCAGCTCACAACATGGGATATTCAAGGATAATGTGGATAAAAAATCGGTCCCCACCGATCAAATAATGAAATAGTCAACTTTTGTGTATCCAACATATAAAGGACGCACAGTCACTAGTTTCCACACTTGCCTACTGAAGAAGGGGTCAATTTGAGCACCCTGAAACGAGTCTAGGCCGTTGCATCTGAACAGAGCGCTATCCAAATTCTAGCATCATCCTAATCACAGCCGGCACGGAAGCATTGCAATCTCAACCACCTGCTGCACCAAACAGTTGATCTTGTACACCGAGCTCATTGCAAGTCTACTGCCATTAGCGTGAGTCCGACATCCACATCGGTGTTTGCTGATACCACAGACCGCATATGAGGGAGCCCCTTGCCGGAGCCCTCCACCTGCCAAGGCTCTTACGCCGAGACCATAGCAGAGAATACAGCACTTGCCTTTACCGGCCCGTCACAGTGCGGGACCAGCAGCCAGGGTGAGACTGATCCATCTATGTTATAAAGACTGTGAGCAATTCATCTTATGCCACTTTAAATAACTGTGCTATCTATCATCATCATTGAAACATCTATTGTGCTACTTCTTGCCGGACTAACGGTCCATTCCGGACCATTGTTACTGATAATCTATGGACTATTGTCACGATTCGGCTGGCTGGAGGTGGATCCTCTGTGCCAGAGAGGGATTGGCGTGGACCGTGTTGGTGGACCGGTTCTAAGTTGCTACTGGTATTCACCAGAGCCCGCCACAAAGCGGGATGGTCTTGCAGCGGCGGTAGCAACCAGGTCGTATCCACCAGCAACGGCTCAACCTCTCTGACTGCTGAAGATAAGCGCGGTACAAGGGAGTAGACAAGAGCAAGGTCGGACGTAGCAGAAGGTCAGGGCAGGCAGCAAGGATCGTAGTCAGGGGCAACGGCAGGAGGTCAGGAACACAGGCTAGGAACACACAAGGGAACGCTTTCACTGGCACAATGGCAACAAGATCCGGCGAGGGATTGCAGGGGAAGTGAGGTATAAGTAGGGAGTGCACAGGTGAACATACTGATTAAGCCTGCTGCGCCAATCAGTGGTGCAGTGGCCCTTTAAATTGCAGAGACCCGGCGCGCGCGCCCTAAGGAGCGGGGCCGCGCGCGCCGGGACAAGACAGACGGGGAACGGGTCAGGTACGGGAGCCGGGATGCGCATCGCGAGCGGGCGCCTCCCGCATCGCGAATCGCATCCCGGCTGGGAGTGATATTGCAGCGCACCCGGTCAGCAGGTCTGACCGGGGCGCTGCGAATGAGAGGATGCTGCGAGCGCTCCGGGGAGGAGCGGGGACCCGGAGCGCTCGGCGTAACAGTACTCCCCCCCCCCTTGGGTCTCCCCCTCTTCTTGGAGCCTGAGAACCTGAGGATAAGACTTTTGTCTAGGATGTTGTCCTCAGGTTCCCAGGATCTCTCCTCTGGGCCACAGTTTTCCCAATCCACAAAAAAAATCTTTTCCCTCTGACAGTCTTGGAGGCCAGAATCTCCTTCACAGAGAAGACGTCAGATGAACCGGAAACAGGAGTGGGAGAAACAACTTTGGGAGAGAAGCGGTTAATGATGAGTGGTTTAAGGAGAGAGACATGGAAGGCATTGGGAATACGAAGAGAAGGAGGAAGAAGGAGTTTGTAAGAGACAGGGTTAATCTGGCACAAGACTTTGAAAGGGCCAAGATAGGGTGGTCCCAGTTTGTAACTGGGGACACGAAAGCGGACATATTTAGCGGAGAGCCATACCTTGTCTCCGGGAGCAAAAATGGGGGGAGTTCTTCTTTTCTTATCAGCAAATCTTTTCATCCGAGATGAAGCCTGTAAAAGAGAATTTTGGGTCTCTTTCCATATGGTGGAAAGATCACGAGTCACTTCATCCACAGCGGGCAAACCAGAGGGCAAGGGAGTAGGGAGGGGAGGAAGAGGGTGACGGTCGTACACCACGAAAAATGGGGATTTAGCAGAAGATTCGGAGACTCTGAAGTTGTATGAGAATTCGGCCCATGGTAGAAGATCTGCCCAGTCATCCTGGCGGGAGGAAACAAATTGCTGTAAATAGTCACCCAGGACCTGATTAATTCTTTCTACTTGCCCATTGGATTGGGGATGATAAGAAGAAGAGAAGTTTAATTTGATCTTGAGCTGTTTACAGAGGGCCCTCCAGAATTTAGACACGAATTGGACGCCTCTATCCGAGACGATATGCGTGGGCAAACCGTGAAGGCGAAAAATGTGTACAAAAAATTGCTTTGCCAACTGGGGCGCTGAAGGAAGACCAGGAAGAGGAATAAAATGTGCCATCTTGGAAAATCGATCAACGACCACCCAAACAACTGTGTTGCCACGGGATGAGGGCAAGTCCGTAATAAAGTCCATACCAATCTGTGACCAAGGCTGTTCAGGAACAGGCAGAGGATGAAGGAGACCAGCAGGCTTCTGGCGAGGAGTCTTATCCCGGGCACAGACAGTACAGGCCCGCACGAAATCAACAACATCAGTCTCCAGCGTCGGCCACCAATAAAATCGAGAGATGAGTTGCAAGGATTTTTTGATGCCCGCATGGCCTGCGAGGTGGGAGGAGTGTCCCCATTTGAGAATCCCGAGACGCTGGCGTGGAGAAACGAAGGTCTTCCCTGGAGGAGTTTGCCTGATGGAGGCTGGAGAGGTGGAGATCAGACAGTCCGGAGGAATGATGTGTTGCGGAGAGACCTCTACTTCAGAGGCATCAGAAGAATGAGAGAGGGCATCGGCCCTAATGTTCTTGTCAGCAGGGCGAAAATGGATTTCAAACTTAAAACGGGCAAAGAACAACGACCACCTAGCCTGGCGAGCGTTCAGTCGTTGGGCAGACTGGAGATAGGAGAGATTCTTGTGATCAGTGTATATGATAACTGGAAATTTTGATCCCTCCAGCAGGTGTCTCCATTCCTCAAGCGCCAATTTAATGGCCAGTAGTTCTCGATCACCAATGGAGTATTTTCTCTCTGCCGGAGAGAAGGTCCTAGAAAAAAAACCACAAGTAACAGCATGCCCGGAAGAATTTTTTTGTAGAAGGACAGCTCCAGCTCCCACAGAGGAGGCATCTACCTCCAATAGAAAGGGTTTAGATGGGTCAGGTCTGGAGAGCACGGGAGCAGAAGAAAAGGCAGACCTGAGATGTTTAAATGCGTCTTCCGCTTGGGGAGACCAGGACTTAGGATTGGCCTTTTTCTTGGTTAAAGCCACGATAGGGGCCACAATAGTGGAGAAGTGTGGAATGAATTGTCTGTAATAATTGGCGAAACCCAAAAAACGTTGGATAGCATGGAGTCCGGAGGGGCTTGGCCAATCTAAGACGGCAGAAAGTTTATCTGGGTCCATTTGTAGTCCCTGGCCAGAGACCAAGTATCCTAGGAAAGGAAGAGATTGACATTCAAAGAGACATTTCTCCATTTTGGCATTAAGTTGATTGTCCCGAAGTCTCTGAAGAACCATGCGGACATGCTGGCGGTGTTCTTCTAAGTTGGCAGAAAAAATCAGAATATCGTCCAGATAAACCACAACACAGGAATATAGGAGATCACAAAAAATTTCATTAACAAAGTCTTGGAAGACGGCAGGGGCATTGCACAGGCCAAAGGGCATGACCAGATACTCAAAGTGTCCATCTCTGGTGTTAAATGCAGTCTTCCATTCGTCCCCCTCCCTGATGCGGATGAGATTATAAGCACCTCTTAAGTCCAGTTTGGTAAAGATGTGGGCGCCTTGTAGGCCATCAAAGAGTTCCGAGATAAGAGGTAAGGGGTAGCGGTTTTTTACCGTGATTTTATTAAGTCCGCGGTAATCAATGCAAGGGCGTAGGGAGCCATCTTTTTTGGACACAAAAAAAAATCCAGCTCCGGCAGGAGAGGAGGACTTGCGGATAAACCCCTTTTTTAAATTCTCCTGGATGTACTCCGACATGGCTAGAGTCTCTGGAGCAGACAGAGGATAGATTCTGCCCCGGGGTGGAGTAGTACCCGGGAGGAGGTCAATAGGACAGTCATAAGGCCTGTGAGGAGGTAAAGTCTCTGCTTGTTTTTTGCAAAAAACATCAGCATAGTCCATATAAGCCTTAGGAAGATCGGATACCGGGAGAACCACAGGGTCACGACAGGGAGTACTGGAACCGGTTTAAGACAGTCCCTGAGACAAGAAGTACCCCAGTTCTTGATTTCTCCTGTGGACCAATCAAGGGTTGGGGAAGGGTGTTGAAGCCACGGTAATCCAAGAACAATTTCAGAAGTGCAGTTGGAGAGGACCAAAAATTAAATTTTTTCGTGATGGGGTCCGATGCACATAAGGAGAGGTTCCGTGCGGTAACGCACGGTACAGTCCAATCTTTCATTGTTAACAGAATTGATGTAGAGGGGTCTGGCGAGACTAGTCACCGGGATGTTGAACCTGTTGATGAGAGAGGCCAAAATAAAATTTCCTGCAGATCCGGAATCCAAGAAGGCCATAGCTGAGAAGGAGAAGGTAGAAGAAGATATCCGCACAGGCACAGTAAGGCGTGGAGAAGCAGAGTTCACATCAAGAACTGTCTCACCTTTGTGCGGAGTCAGCGTACGTTTATCCAGGCAGGGAGGACGGATAGGACAATCCTTCAAGAAGTGTTCGGTACCGGCACAGTACAGGCAAAGATTCTCCATGCGGCGTCGTGTCCTCTCTTGAGGTGTCAAGCGAGACCGGTCAACTTGCATAGCCTCCACGGCGGGAGGCACAGGAACGGATTGCAGAGGACCAGAGGAGAGAGGAGCCGGGGAGAGAAACCGCCTCGTGCGAACAAAGTCCATATCCTGGCGGAGCTCCTGACGCCTTTCGGAAAAACGCATGTCAATGCGGGTGGCAAGATGAATAAGTTTATGCAGGTTAGCAGGAATTTCTCGTGCGGCCAGCACATCTTTAATGTTGCTGGATAGGCCTTTTTTAAAGGTCGCGCAGAGGGCCTCATTATTCCAGGATAATTCGGAGGCAAGAGTACGGAATTGGATGGCGTACTCGCCAACAGAAGAATTACCCTGGACCAGGTTCAGCAGGGCAGTCTCGGCAGAAGAGGCTCAGGCAGGTTCCTCAAAGACACTTCGAATCTCCGTGAAGAAGGAGTGTACAGAGGCAGTGACAGGGTCATTGCGGTCCCAGAGCGGTGTGGCCCATGACAGAGCTTTCCCAGACAGAAGGCTGACTACGAAAGCCAACTTAGACCTTTCAGTAGGAAACTGGTCCGACATCATCTCCAAGTGCAGGGAACATTGCGAAAGAAAGCCACGGCAAAACTTAGAGTCCCCATCAAATTTATCCGGCAAGGAGGTGCAGGAGCTGGCGGAGGAGATTGTTGCTGAAGCTGTGGTAATAGCTGCTGTAGCATCACGGTCAGTTGAGACAGCTGGTGGCCTTGTTGCGCTATCTGTTGCGACTGCTGGGCGACCACCGTGGTGAGGTCGGCGACAACTGGCAGTGGAACTTCAGCGGGATCCATGGCCGGATCTACTGTCACGATTCGGCTGGCTGGAGGTGGATCCTCTGTGCCAGAGAGGGATTGGCGTGGACCGTGTTGGTGGACCGGTTCTAAGTTGCTACTGGTATTCACCAGAGCCCGCCGCAAAGCGGGATGGTCTTGCTGCGGCGGTAGCAACCAGGTCGTATCCACCAGCAACGGCTCAACCTCTCTGACTGCTGAAGATAAGCGCGGTACAAGGGAGTAGACAAGAGCAAGGTCGGACGTAGCAGAAGGTCAGGGCAGGCAGCAAGGATCGTAGTCAGGGGCAACGGCAGGAGGTCAGGAACACAGGCTAGGAACACACAAGGGAACGCTTTCACTGGCACAATGGCAACAAGATCCGGCGAGGGAGTGCAGGGGAAGTGAGGTATAAGTAGGGAGTGCACAGGTGAACATACTGATTAAGCCTGCTGCGCCAATCAGTGGCGCAGTGGCCCTTTAAATTGCAGAGACCCGGCGCGCGCGCACCCTAAGGAGCGGGGCCGCGCGCGCCGGGACAAGACTGACGGGGAACGGGTCAGGTACGCGAGACGGGATGCGCATCGCGAGCGGGCACCTCCCGCATCGCGAATCGCATCCCGGCTGGGAGTGATATTGCAGCGCACCCGGTCAGCAGGTCTGACCAGGGCGCTGCGAATGAGAGGATGCTGCGAGCGCTCCGGAGAGGAGCGGGTACCCGGAGCGCTCGGCGTAACAACTATTTCAGGTTCCATTAGGTAGTTGCCCTTACATTTAACCTGTCATTAGGGCCCAATAACAGTTTATAAACAACTAATGCTCTGATTTTTATACTAAGTTTTTTAACTAGTTATATATGTTATTGCTGTTTTTTTATTAAAATCTGAATTTTTTCAAAAACTCTCTGTCTCATCATATATTCATTGTGTAGGGTGATATTCTTGAGGTGTGGTTAAATTTGTTTAGTTGGCTCAGTGGCGTTGCTAGGGTTGGTGTCACCCGGTGCGGTAGAAAATGGTGTCACCCCCAGATGACCCCCCACACATAAGTAATTTTTTTAGCCTGTTGTGATGGACACCAGTGGAGTAGCACGTTTCAGAAACTTATTTCCAGTATAATAATTAAATACCGTATTTATCGGGGTATACCACGCACCGGCCTATAACACGCACCCTCATTTTACCAAGGATATTTGGGTAAAAAACGTTTTTTACCCAAATATCCATGGTAAAATGAGGGTGCGTGTGTGCGCGTGTATACCCCGATATACCCCCAGGAAAGGCAGGGGGAGAGAGGCCGTCGCTGCCCGCTTCTCTCCCCCTGCCTTTCCTGGGGTCTAGAGCGCTGCTGTCGGCCCTTTTCACCCCCTGGTTATCGGCACCGCTGCCAGGGGGAGAGAAGGGGCAGCGGCACCCATTGCCGGCGCCGCTGCCCCGTTGCCTCCCCCCATCCCCGGTGGCATAATTACCTGAGTCGGGTCCGCGCTGCTCCAGGCCTCCGTCGTGCGTCCCCAGCGTCGTTGCTATGCACGGCGCGGCGCTCTGACGTCATGCGCCGCGCCGTTCAGCGCATAGCAACGACGCCGGAGACGCACGACAGAGGCCTGGAGCAGCGCGGACCCGACTCAGGTAATTATGCCACCGGGGATGGGGGGAGGCAACGGGGTAGCGGCGCCGGCAATGGGTGCCGCTGCCCCTTCTCTCCCCCTGGCTGTCGGCGCCGCTTCTCTCTCCCTGGCTATCGGCGCCGGCACCAATAGTCCAATAGCTGATGGGGGTGCTACTCCTGGGGAGGGGGGTGTTGCTGGTGGATGATGAGGGTGCCATGGGGGATTGGTAGCAAAGCGGACGCGGCTACACGAGGACGTGGACGGGGGGATGGGGAGGGTAGGGCGGTGATGGCAGACCCAGCTATGTGAGAGGTCCGGGGGCGGGAGTGTTTGGTGGATGTTGGTGTCTGGCGAATGGAGCTATCTGAGGAGCTGAGGGGGGGCATCATGGTGTCACCCCATCAGCCTGGTGTCACCTGGTACGGCCTGCACCCCAGCTGCTATGCTACAGCATACACCCGCCGCTGCACCCCGAACATCATACATTTCATACATTAAAAAAAATTAAAAAAACACCCACTCCATCACCCCATCCCACCTCACTCCATCACCCCCCCCATTCCACTCCATCTCACTCCACTCCATCACCCCCCCCACCCCACTCCATTAACCCCGTCCCCCATGCATCACCCCCGTCCCCCACTTCATCACCCCTACACTCCACTCCAACACTCCCCCCCCTTTCACCAACCCACCTCACACCACTACATCATCACTCCCCCCTGCAGAGTGGGGGTTTAGCTCAGCACAAACTCCCCAGTACCTAGAGCCCCCCCCAGTACCTAGAGCCCCCCCAAAAAACCTAGAGGCCGAGCCCTTAACGAGCAGCTTACCAGGGCCTGTTGCTTGCTGACTTGCTTTCTATGCACGTCGGCGTCCAGAAAACTCTGCCCACCTCCCGCTGACGTACCGTCACAGGGCACTACAAGCACATGATGGGTGAAAGCTGAGGACCGGGGGTGAGTGGAGAAGCGCCGCCCGACAGATGAGGAACTGGGGGGGGGATCGGGGGTGCCAGTGAACCGGACAGCTGAGGGTGGGGGGGGGGTGCTAGTGAACCCGACAGCTGTGGAGGGGGGGGGGGGTTGGTGCTAGTGAACCGGACAGCTGAGGAGGGGGGGGGGGTGCTAGTGAATCGGACTAGGGTGCTAGTGAGTGAGAAGCGCCGGACATATAAGGAAGAGGGGGTGTAAGCAGTGCCGGCGGCAGACAGATGAGCTAGGTGAGCTACGGACATGGTGTCACCCCATCAGGCTGGTGTCACCCGGTGCGGGCCGCACCCCCCGCACCCCGGTCCCTACGCCACTGAGTTGGCTATTTCATTATTTGATCGGTGGGGACCGATTTTTTATCCACATTAACCTTGAATATCCCAGGTTGTGAGCTGCACACACAGTCTTTTCCAGATTTGTAAATTACTTCTATTAAAAAATCTTAATCCTTTCAGTACTTATGAGCTTCTGAAGTTAAGGTTGTTATTTTCTGTCTAAGTGCTCTCTGATTACACGTGTCTCGGGAACCGCCCAGTTTAGAAGAGGTTTGCTATGGGAATTTGCTTCTAAATTGGGCGGTTCCCGAGACACGTGTCATCAGAGAGCACTTAGACAGAAAAGAACAACCTTAACTTCAAAAGCTCACAAGTACTGAAAGGATTAAAAAAATGTAATGGAAGTAATGTACAAATCTGTTTAACTTTCTGGAGCCAGTTGATATATGTAAAAAAGTTTTTTCCTGGATAACCCCTTTAATCTATCCGTCTTCCTAATTATAGAATCCCCTACAACCACTAACTGTCTTGGCCTACCTGCATTACCATCCCCTGCACTACTAGTTGGACTGTTCCCCTTGCTGTTAGGGAGACCAGTATCCACTAGGGTTGCCATTTCTGATACTGAGGCCCTCGTATCATCCCCCAACTTTGCAATTTTGCTTGAGTATTCCTCCAATTGTAGTTTTCTTGGGGCCTCAGTGTCCAATCCTCTTCGTTTTCACCATGTTCTAGCTGGTGTACGCTTAAGTCCCTGGATGCCCTTCTGGGAGATTGCCCGCCATGTTGGCGTGCTCCCTTTGCTTACATCCAGCTACAACATTTCTACTCCTGTCTTCCTGACCGTTCAGCCCTGCACTGTAGTTTGTCACCTTTCGAGCACCTATGTTTTGCCTCCTCGTACCCTCGTCACTATTTCGTCCATCTATAGTTTGTTGCTGGCTCCCAGAGCGGAATCCCTCTCGACCTTTTGCCATGCGTGGGAATCCAAGCTGGGTAAATATTTTCATCCTGATCAACGGGCTAGGTGCTTTTTCTTGACCCATAAAGCTGTGATTGCCACAAAATCTCAGGAGACAAGCTTTAAAATGTTGTTTCATTGGTACAGAGTTGCCGATGCTTCATCGTTTGTACCCTTCTGTACCGAGCTCTTGTTGGCGTTGTGGTGGTGACTAGGGTACCATGACGCATATGTGGTGGAATTGCCCTAAACTGGTACCTTTTTGGAGATCAGTTCTTTGGGTTTTTCAAGATGTCCCCGGGGTTCAGGTGTTCCCTAGTCCTGAGGCAGCCTTGCTCTATATGTTCCCCATGGCGCAAGCAAACCACCCCCATCAAACATATGGAGGAACTTTTAGCCGCCACGCGCGTGGGTGTCTCCAGGTTTGGTGCTACCAGGCTTCCATGGTCGGTTTTTAGTTCATCCCCAGCATACGGGCTCTTGTGCTGAGGTCCCGTAAGGCCCTGCTGCTCGTCGACTAGGCAGTGCTCCACCTTGCCGGATATGTTCGCTTTGGATCATGGGCCCGTTGGTCTCTTCATCAGCTGTGTTCTCTGTGTGTACATCTGTCTTCTTTGGTCATGTCTCTTTTTCTTTTGCATGTCCTTCTCTCTTATTGTAGTCTTCCACTCTTTTACTAGAGATGAGCGAATTTTTAAAAAATTTGATTCGGCCGATTTGCCAAATTTTCTGAAAAAATTTGGTTCAGTCCAAATTTATTTGTGGCGCATCTATATTAAAAACGTCTATTTCTGCCTTATGGAGAGCCTCAATAGGGGTGTAGAACACTCTACCTTGCTGAAACACACATAGGGTATGTGCTGGGTTAGGGAAATAATACTTTTCTTCAGTATGACATGCAGAATAGAGGCGTCGCTATTATAATCAATGTCGCAGAGCTTCACAATGACAGAGCCTGGAGGTGGCATTACTATGAGGAGCCCATATAGTGGCTGAATGACCCAGCCTGGAGGAGGCAACAGCCTGACAAGACCATAGGGCCTCTCAATTGAAAAGATTAAAGATATTTTTTTACATTTATATTGAAGATTTCAAATAGATGAACCTAACAAGTTTTATTTAATGTGCCAACAGCATGAGGAGACCACATGGCAGTACAGTGACACAGCCTGAAGGTGGCGGAAGCATGAGGAGACCATATAGTGGCTGCATGACACAGCCTGTAGTTGGTGGCAGCATGAAGAGACCATATAGTGGCTGAATGACACTGCCTGGAGTTGGCGGCAGCAAGAGGAGACCATATAGTGGTTGAATGACACAGCCTGGAGTTGGCGACAGCATGAGGAGACCATATAGTAGCTGAATGACAGCCTGGAGTTGGCGGCAGCATGAGGAGACCATATAGTGGCTGAATGTGGCCTGGAGTTGGCGGAAGCACAAGGAGATGATATAGTTGCAGAATGAGACAGCCTGGAGATGGCAGTAGCATGAAGAGAACATAGGGTGGCAGAATGAGACAACCTGGAGCTGGCATCAACATGAGGAGAACATATGGTGGCAGTATGAGACAGCCTGGAGGTGGCATCAGCAGCATCAGTGTCCTGAAAGTGACCCGGTGACATAGTGGGGCGGTGAGTGGCAATACCAGTACCCGGTGACGAAGGTGGGTGAAAAAAGTAGAACTTGGCATCAGGTGGGAGGCAGGAATAGAATAGTAGCTGAGGCAGGTAGGCAGATGAAAACGGTCTCTTTTGTAAAACTGTTAGTGTGCACAAGTAAGTATTGAGGATGTGCATTACGTAAAACTTAACTTTTAATAATATTCTTAGGATTAAATATATGTACCCAAAATGTTTTTGAAATCAAACAAAAGGAAAGGTGTGCAAAAAACACCATGTGCCACCTACACCACCAAGTATTGATGTGATGCAAAGACCTCTAAAAGGTGGAAGGGAACAACGCATGGTTAATTGTAACAGTTGGGGGTAAAAACTTCCCTTGTAAGGCCCCACTCGGGCATTAATAATTCCCTTCTTGGCAAGTGTTACTTGCCCTAAAAAAGGTGGCCCCACACAGGAACCTCTCCCTATTTCCACCTAAAAACCCTGTGAAATGGCAGTTTTTGTAGGTGGAAACAGGGAGAGGTTCCTGTGTTGGGTTACCTTTTAAGATGAGTAACACTTTCCTGGAAAAGGTGGAAGGGAACAATGTATTGTCCATTGTAGCAGGTGGGGGTAAAAACTTCCCTTGTAAGGCCCTACTCTCGCCCTATTAATTCCCTTCTTGGCAAGTGTTACTCGCCCCAAAAAGGGCAGCCCCACACAGGAAACTCTCCCTATTTCCACCTAAAACCCCTCTGAAATGGCAGTGTTTGTAGGTGGAAATAGGGAGAGGTTCCTGGGTGGGGACACCCTTTTTAGGGCGAGTAACACTTGCCAAGAAGAGCATTAATAATGCAAGAGGAGGGCCTTACAGGGGAAGTTTTAACCCCCACCGGTTACAATGGACCATACCTTGTTCCCTTGTACCTTTTAGAGGTCTTTGCATCACATCAATATTTTGTGGTATAGGTAGCACATGGTGTTTATTGCACACCTTTCCTTTTGTTTGATTTAAAAAAAAAATTGGGTACATATATTTGATCCTAAGAATATTATTAAAAGTTAAGTTTTATGTAATGCATATCCTCAATACTTGTGGTCTGATGCTGAGGAATGTCTGTAACTGTGGACAGGGCCGGATTAAGAGCATCATGGGCCTGGTGCTGAGAATGGGCCTTTTTATGAAATGTATCACTCCTATCTTTATATAGTGATCCAGATACTGATAGTGGTACGGTACAACTCCTATCCTTATATAGTAGCTCCCCATATAAGGTGCAGTATAGTTCCCCCACGTTAGGTGCAGTATAGTTCCCCAACATTAGGTGCAGTATAGTTCCCCCACATTAGGTGCAGTATAGTTCCCCCACATTAGGTGCAGTATAGCTCCCCACATTAGGTGCAGTATAGTTCCCCCACATTAGGTGCAGTATAGTTCCCCCACATTAGGTGCAGTATAGCTCCCCACATTAGGTGCAGTACAGTTCCCCCACAGACATACAACCTTCAGCCATATACAGTGTATGGCTGGAGGCTGTATGCCTGTGTACTACCCCACTTAAGTGTTCCGACCACCACTCCTCCGGTCTGGGGGTCACAATCTACTGCTATGGCCTACAGGCCATAGCAGTAGATCCCAGGATCAGAGGAGTGGTGGTCGGAACACTGAAGATGACGTACAACATACAGGTAACTCACCATGCACGTGCATCCTCCTCCTCGCTGCTCCGCTCCACACTGCCATTGCCATGGGCGCATGCACGGGACATCAGTGACGTCCCTCCATGCGCTACCTCCCGGTGGCCCCTGCGTTTTTAAAGTTAACACGGGGGCCGCCGCAGAGAGATCTTTCGGGACACAGGGATGTCCAGAATGTGACGGGGCCCCCTGCGGTGGTCAGGGCCAGAGCGAGGCCCCAACAAGAGCGAGAGTTGGTAGAGCCGCCTCTGACTGCCGGCTGCTGTGGCCCACGAGAGTACAGAGTTGCGAGAGTAGAGAGGATTTAAACTCTGGTCTCTCGCGGTCTTGCAGCGCTGGCGGCTCCGCTCCTCGGCTGCCTTTTTGGCGGCCGGCTGGGCCTATTTTACTGTAGGGGCCTGGAGCTGCAGCTCCATCAGCCCCTACATTAATCCGGCCCTGACTGTGGAGCAGCACCTTAAATATGTTTTGCACTATCCATATTTGTGAAGTGTTGGTGTGGCACCATGGTCAATCTACTCTGATGCATCAGGCATTGGTGGGTGGAAATCCTGGCTGATCCATGCCTGATTCATCTTCACAAAGGTCAGTCTCTCCACATTTTTCGTGGACAGACGAGTTCTCCTTGGGGTTGCCATGGCCCCCGCTGCACTAAACACCCGCACTGATGGCACAGTACTGACCGGGCAGAACAGCTTTTCCAAGGACAACTCTGCTAGTTGCGGCCATGAGTCAAGTTTGGCTGCCCAGAAGTCCAGTGGATCTTCGAGATGTGTTGGCATGGTTATGTCAAGGTATGCCACCACCTGCTGGTTCAGGTCCGGCTCCAGGTCTAACTGCTGCTGATGAGTTGTTTCACTATGCGGGTCAAGAAAGCTACTCATTAGAGACTGTAGACTCAGGCTGCTGCTAAGGGAGCTGGTACTGCTACTGCCACCTCACCCCACCCCAGCAGCCATGGCAGTGGAAGGTGAGTGCAGAGGGTCCCCAAGTCAGACCTGCGAGAGGATGGATGATGGCGCAGATAGGCATCGGCCAACTGACTACATAGGATGTCTCTGTAGAATGTAAGTCTGTCCTCCCTCACAGTGGGTGTAAAAAAGGCCCCATTTTGTGCCGGTAGCGAGGGTCGGTTAAGAGCATCATGGGCCTGGTGCTGAGAATGGGCCTTTTTATGAAATGTATCACTCCTATCCTTATATAGTGATCCAGATACTGATAGTGGTACGGTATAACTCCTATCCTTATATAGTAGCTCCCCACATTAGGTGCAGTATAGTTCCCCCACGTTAGGTGCAGTATAGTTCCCCAACATTAGGTGCAGTATAGTTCCCCCACATTAGGTGCAGTATAGTTCCCCCACATTAGGTGCAGTATAGCTCCCCACATTAGGTGCAGTATAGTTCCCCCACATTAGGTGCAGTATAGTTCCCCCACATTAGGTGCAGTATAGCTCCCCACATTAGGTGCAGTACAGTTCCCTCACAGACATACAACCTTCAGCCATATACAGTGTATGGCTGGAGGCTGTATGCCTGTGTACTGCCCCACTTCAGTGTTCCGACCACCACTCCTCCGGTCTGGGGGTCACAATCTACTGCTATGGCCTACAGGCCATAGCAGTAGATCCCAGGATCGGAGGAGTGGTGGTCGGAACACTGAAGATGACGTACAACATACAGGTAACTCACCATGCACGTGCATCCTCCTCCTCGCTGCTCCGCTCCACACTGCCGTTGCCATGGGCGCATGCACGGGACATCAGTGACGTCCCTCCATGCGCTACCTCCCGGTGGCCCCTGCGTTTTTAAAGTTAACACGGGGGCCGCCGCAGAGAGATCTTTCGTGACACAGGGATGTCCAGAATGTGACGGGGGGCCCCTGCAGTGGTCAGGGCCAGAGCGAGGCCCCAACAAGAGCGAGAGTTGGTAGAGCCGCCTCTGACTGCCGGCTGCTGTGGCCCACGAGAGTACAGAGTTGCGAGAGTAGAGAGGATTTAAACTCTGGTCTCTCGCGGTCTTGCAGCGCTGGCGGCTCCGCTCCTCGGTGGCCTTTTTGGCGGCCGGCTGGGCCTATTTTACTGTAGGGGCCTGGAGCTGCAGCTCCATCAGCCCCTACATTAATCAGGCCCTGACTGTGGAGCAGCACCTTAAATATGTTTTGCACTATCCATATTTGTGAAGTGTTGGTGTGGCACCATGGTCAATCTACTCTGATGCATCAGGCATTGGTGGGTGGAAATCCTGGCTGATCCATGCCTGATTCATCTTCACAAAGGTCAGTCTCTCCACATTTTTTTGTGGACAGACGAGTTCTCCTTGGGGTTCCCATGGCCCCCGCTGCACTAAACACCCGCACTGATGGCACAGTACTGACCGGGCAGAACAGCTTTTCCAAGGACAACTCTGCTAGTTGCGGCCATGAGTCAAGTTTGGCTGCCCAGAAGTCCAGTGGATCTTCGAGATGTGTTGGCATGGTTATGTCAAGGTATGCCACCACCTGCTGGTTCAGGTCCGGCTCCAGGTCTAACTGCTGCTGATGACTTGCTTCACTATGCGGGTCAAGAAAGCTACTCATTAGAGACTGTAGACTCAGGCTGCTGCTGAGGGAGCTGGTACTGCTACTGCCACCTCACCCCACCCCAGCAGCCATGGCAGTGGAAGGTGAGTGCAGAGGGCCCCCTGAGTCAGACCTGCGAGAGGATGGACGATGGCGCAGATAGGCATCGGCCAACTGACTACATAGGATGTCTCTGTAGAAGGTAAGTCTGTCCTCCCTCACAGTGGGTGTAAAAAAGGCCCCATTTTGTGCCGGTAGCGAGGGTCCAACAAGGTGGAGAGCCAAAAGTCATCCCACTGCCGAATGGTGACAATTCGGCGGTCACTACGCAAGCAAGTGAGCATGCATCATGCCATTTGTGCAAATGACTCTGAGGGACTCCCTGCCTCCATTTCCATTACATACTGCCAGGATGTGTCTGGGTCCTCTGTCTCGCCTTCCTCACAGCTGCTCTAGCTGCTCCTGCTCCTCCTCTCCTGTCAGATGATTAGAAAAACCACCCAATTTGCGAAACCTAAACTGTGCTCCACTGTGCCCCTCCCCCTCCTCCAGTTCAGCCCCCACAGGGCTCATGTGGCCATGAGATGTAGGTGCTACGTCTCCAGTTCCCTGACAAACCATCGTTTCCAACACATGTTGCAGTAAATGAAGCAGTGGAATGACGTTGTTCATCTGTAATCCTGGACACTGACGAATATGTTGGCTTCCTCAAAGGGCCTGAGCAAACAGCAGGTGTCACGTATGAGCTGCCACTGGTTGACATTGAAGTTACACAGGGGAGTCCCCCTATCCGCTTCGATCATCAGGAAATCTGTGATGGCTTTTCTCTCTTCGTATAGTCAGTCCAACATATGGAGGGCGGAAATACAATGTGTGCAAACCTCGCAAATCAGACTATTGGCGGATACCGTTCTGACGCTGCAGCTCAAGGAGGGTGTGCTTTGCGGTGTACGAGTGGCTGAAGTGCATGCAAGGTTTCCTTCCCTTTGTTAGGATGTCTTGCAGATGGGGGAAACACTTCAGGAACCACTTGACAACCAGATTTAACAGGTGTGCCATGCAGGGCGCATGTCTCAGGCTTCCTTGTCACAGCACATACAAGATGTCCTACCTGTTATCGGTCACCATGGTTCCCTTTTGCAGTATTTGTGGAGTAAGCCATGATTTGATTTCTTGATTAATGATTTTTAGCAGTTTATCCCCTGTGTAACTCCGTTCGCCAAGGCAAACCATGTGAAGAGCAGTGTGACATGGCCGTGCCCTGCACATGCTGGAAGGGCACTGAGACTTGTCAATGTAGTGGAGGCTGAGGACATGGTGGAGGATGAGGAGGCGGAGTCGCACACTGTCACAGGACCAATGGCATGAGAGCGTGGAAGCAGAAGCAGCGTGACCTGTCCAAGTTGCTGTTGTGGCTGTAAAGAAACCACATTCACCCATTGTGCCATAAAGGACATGTATTGTCCCTGAGCATAGTTACAGCACCACATGACGGTGCTGCCATGCACTTTGGTACAAACCGACAGGCTTAAGGACTGGCCCCCAAAATCTGTTCCACAAAATTGTGCAGGGCAGGTACTGCCTTCTTCACAAAGAAATGACAGCTTGGGACTCGCCACCTCGGCTCGGCACAAGCCATCAGTTCTCTAAAAGGTGCAGAGTCCACAACTTGAAAAGGGAGGGACTGCAGCACCAGGACCTTGGACAGGAGAACATTCAGCTTCTGCGCCATTGGATGAGTGGGCGCATACTGTTGTCTGGCGGAATGACTGACTTGAAGTAGGAGGAGCAGGAGAATCTGGAACGACAGAAGATGGGTATGACACACAGCTCCCGGCTAAGGTGGTGGAGCATTGACTGGCTGAAACAGGGAGCGGCATGCCACTGGGTGAATGAGCAGGCTGGACCACCACATTGGAGCCACGGTTCTCCCAGGCCACTTCATGGTGATGCTGTATATGTTGATGCAGGGCCATGGTGCCAACATTGGCACCCTGGCCACGCTTCACCTTCTGCCGACGCATCTTGCATGTGGCCAGGTTAACATCCTCCGGATGCTTGATGAAAAACTGGCACACCTCCTGTTCCACTACCTCCTGGGAAGGAAGGCTGCTGCAAAGCAGGTGGTGTACCCCGGACACATTTGGCTCCAGACTTTCCACTTCTGCCACCATGCTGACTGCCAACCATGCTACCACCTTGCTGACTCAGCTGCTGCTTTATGGGCAGCCTGCAACCCTTCTCTGATGATGATGAAGCCCCTTCTTCACCCAGCTCCCAAGTGCGATCACTGATCGTCACTGATGTCCTCCTCAGGTTCCTCAACAGTGTCTGCTTCAGGAGCCTGAATGATCGCAACACCGCCTCCCATGCCACTCTCCTCATAACTACTTGCCCACATAACGGAGGGAGCAGTGAATGTCTCCTCCACTTCTTGGCTGGGCAGTAGCTGCTGACTGTCCTCTAGATTGTCCTCACTTAATAGTGGAGCTGAACCCACAACATAAGATACTTCTCTGGGGGAGGGAACAGCATAGGACAGAGGCAATGGGTGGACAGGGACTGCTGACGGCCATGCCAACTGAGGGTTGTGTCTGAGGGACCCGACTGTTGACTGAGGGTGTCAGATGTCTCTTGTGATGAAGTGGATGACCGTGTTACCCAATCAATGATTGCAGATGGGTTGCTGGGCGAGACATGACCGCTAGCTGATACCGGGAGCTCAGGCCTCTCGCTGCCACTCGCCCATAGTCTGCTGCGACCTCTGCCTGATGAATTTAGGCCCCTGCCACTCCTCTGTGCAAGTCCTAGCACTTCTCTGCCTGACATACTTAGTGCATGCGTATATGAGGGGAGTGCAATACGCTCCACTACGCTTAAAACACTATTTGTCTAGAATATCAGCAGGTGTGTACTTTTGACTGGCCTTTCACAGTATCTAGGCCTTTAAGACTTTAACAGAAATAAAATGGTACACCACTTAGATGTAAATATGTGGTATGCACTTATGAGGGGAGGACAATGTGCTCTAGTACGCTTAAAACAGTATTTGTCTACAACACCAGCAGTTGTAGACCTTTCACAGTACAGTGGTCCCTCAACATACGATCAAAACAGGATGACCGTAAATTCAGGAGTTAGTCCGGCGCAGAGAGGAACCATCATAGTGCACATCCACAATCTTGTATAATGATCTGATTGCTTCTCAGCATAATGTCAAAAACTAAAAGGTTGTTAGTATACATTTTTGATCAAAATGTACAAGCCCACTCGCCACGTCAAGGCCACCTATTTAGAGTGGGTCCCTAACGACCCTAGCATTAAATGGCGCAGCACTGGGCGGCAACCACCACCGCCGCGACACCAGTGCCCATGGGGGGGGGGGAAACGACCCACTGGCAGAGCGGCCCCAATGCCACTCAAACCAGTCTATGGGTCGCACCTCCCCGCAGACATGGCGCCACGGAAGCAACGGACGCCGCACAGCACCACACCAGTGTGAACAAGGTGTAATAGCTCACTTACCATGCTCTCCCAGTCAGACTGGGAGGCTGCTAGGAAAGAAATGGCCCTTGTGTAGCTAACTACCACTTATATAGGGTTGGGCTGAGGGGGTGGGGAAGAGTGCAGCACATGTTCAAAAAAAAAAAGGAGGGGATAGAAAACACAGTGTGAATTCGGGTAGAAAACAGACATCTACAATCTTGTATAATGATCTTATTGCTTCTCAGCATAATATCAAAAACTAAAAGGTTGTTAGTATACATTTTTGATCAAAATGTACAAGCCCACTCGCCACGTCAAGGCCACCTATTTAGAGTGGGTCCCTAACGACCCTAGCATTAAATGGCACAGCACTGGGCGGCAACCACCACTGCCGCGACACCAGTGCCCATGGGGGGGGGGGGGGGAAACGACCCACTGGCAGAGCTGCCCCAATGCCACTCAAACCAGTCTATGGGTCGCACCTCCCCGCAGACACGGCGCCACGGCAGCAACGGACGCCGCACAGCACCACACCAGTGTGAACAAGGTGTAATAGCTCACTAACTCAGATCATTATACAAGATTGTAGATGTGCACCATGTCTGTTTTCTACCTGAATTCACACTGTGTTTTCTATCCCCTCCTCTTTTTTTTTTGTTTGAACATGTGCTGCACTCTTCCCCACCCCCTCAGCCCAACCCTATATAAGTAGTAGTTAGCTACACAAGGGCCATTTCTTTCCTAGAAGCCTCCCAGTCTGACTGGGAGAGCATGGTAAGTGAGCGATTACACCTTGTCCACACTGGTGTGGTGCTGTGCGGCGTCCGTTGCTGCCGTGGCGCCGTGTCTGCGGGGAGGTGCGGCCCATAGACTGGTTTGAGTGGCATTGGGGCCGCTCTGCCAGTGGATGTTTCCCCCCCCGTGGGCACTGGTGTCGCGGCGGTGGTGGTCGCCGCCCGGTGCTACGCCATTTTATGCTAGGGACGTTAGGGACCCATTCTAATTAGGTGGCCTTGACGTGGCGAGTGGGCTTGTACTTTTTGATCAAAAATGTATACTAACAACCTGTTAGTTTTTGATATTATGCTGAGAAGCAATCAGATCATTATGCAAGATTGTAGATGTGCACCATGTCTGTTTTCTACCCGAATTCACACTGTGTTTTCTATCCCCTCCT
Source organism: Hyla sarda (assembly GCF_029499605.1). Taxonomy (NCBI): domain Eukaryota; kingdom Metazoa; phylum Chordata; class Amphibia; order Anura; family Hylidae; genus Hyla; species Hyla sarda. The sequence goes on along the minus strand of NC_079195.1, from coordinate 159,984,354 downwards.
CTTTTTTTTTTTTGAACATGTGCTGCACTCTTCCCCACCCCCTCAGCCTAACCCTACATAAGTAGTAGTTAGCTACACAAGGGCCATTTCTTTCCTAGAAACCTCCCAGTCTGACTGGGAGAGCATGGTAAGGGAGCGATTACACCTTGTTCACACTGGTGTGGTGCTGTGCGGCGTCCGTTGCGGCTTTGGCGCCGTGTCTGCGGGGAGGTGCGGCCCATAGACTGGTTTGAGTGGCATTGGGGCCGCTCTGCCAGTGGGATGTTTCCCCCCCGTGGGTGGGCACTGGTGTCGCGGTGGTGGTGGTCGCCGCCCGGTGCTACGCCATTTTATGCTAGGGTCGTTAGGGACCCACACTAAATAGGTGGCCTTGACGTGGCGAGTGGGCTTGTACTTTTTGATCAAAAATGTATACTAACAACCTGTTAGTTTTTGATATTATGCTGAGAAGCAATCAGATCATTATACAAGATTGTAGATGTGCACCATGTCTGTTTTCTACCCGAATTCATATATTCATTCAATACTTCACCTTGTTGTGTGTGGGCGCACAACCTACTCTGGTAAGCGGCTTGGGAATTACCGTCCCCTTCCCCCACTAACAAGACCTGCTGATCCCGCACATGAGGCGCATTCCTCCCTCTCTCTAGATTTCCCTCAACATACGATGGTAATTCGTTCCAAATGAACGATCGTTAGTTGAAACCATTGTTTCAACTAACGACTGGTGCGGCCCATAGACTGGGCCGTGCGGCCCACAGAGGGATCCGTGCAATGTAACATAGTAACATAGTTCATAAGGTTGAAAAAAGTCCATCTCGTTCACCCTATATCCCTAATGACTCCCTACTGAGTTAATCCAGAGGAAGGCAAAAAAAAAAATTCAGACTAGAGGTAAAAAATTCCTTCCCGACTCCAAATATGGCATCAGAATAAATCCCTGGATCAACGTTCTGTCCCTATAATTCTAATTTACATAACCAGCAATGTTCTTACTCTCCAAAAATGCATCCAGACCCCTTTTAAATTCTTTTACAGAGTTCCCCATGACAACCTCCTCCGGGAGAGAATTCCACAGTCTCACTGCTCTTACAGTAAATAACCCCTGTGCTGGCGTATAAACCTTCTTTCCTCTAAACGGAGAGGATGCCCCCTTGTTATAGATACAGTCCTGGGTATAAATAGATCATGGGAAAGATCTCTGTACTGCCCCCTGATATATTTATACAAAGTTATTAGGTCTCCCCTAGGCCTTCTTTTTTCTAAACTAAATAACCTTAATTCTGATAATCTTTCTGGGTACTGTAGTTCTCCCACTCCCCGTATTACCCTGGTTGCCCATCTTTGAACCCTCTCCAGCTCCACTGTATCTTTCTTGTACACTGGTGCCCAGTACTGTACACAGTATTCTATGTGTGGTCTGACTAGTGATTTGTACAGCGGTACAATTATTTCCTTGTCGTGGGCATCTATGCCCTATTGATGCACCCCATGATTTTATTAGCCTTGGCAGCAGCTGCCCGACACTGGTCACTACAGCTAAATTTACTGTTAACTAAAACTCCCAAGTCCTTTTCCATGTCAGTCGTCTCTAGTGTGCTCCTATTTAATACATAATCCCAGGCAGGATTTTTCCTCCCCATGTGCATTACCTTACATTTGTGGTCGTAGCTCCTGCCCGAGCAGCGTACCTACCTACCCTACTACTGCTGAATACCAACCCCTAACTAAACAAGCAATCTGAGGTGTGCCATAACTGCTGCATATAGAATATGCCTGGAGGAAAAAAGGGCATACCCTGTAAGTGAGTAAATGAAAATTAGGGGAGGGTGGGTGGGACCGAAGAACACACGGCGTCCGGATGTGAGGCGGTCGTGAGTTCTTAAAGACTGCCCGCTCCTCCCACAAATTCAGGCCAGCTGCGCAGGCCTTTATACTTGTGGTCGTAGCTCCTGCACGAGAAGCGTACCTACCTACCCTACTACTGCTGAATACCAACCCCTAACTAACCAAGCAGTCTGAGGTGTGTAATAACTGCTGCGTATAGAATATGCCTGGAGGAAAAGAGGGCAAAACCCTATAATTGCATCAAAGTACATTTACAAACCAACGTTTCGAAAGCATTAGCCGTCTCTTTTCAACATGTAATTATTTAATCCCTACAAAGCTATTGTAACTACGGCCATGCCTCTGCATGTGATTCCCCTAACCTTAGGAAATCATGACAACTGAAAGCCAGCGCGTCCTTTAACGATGAGCTGTCCTGATGTCCCGATGGGGAACTACCTAAGCGTCAGCTAACCAACTAACTAGGTCAGCTGCTAGAGCTGACGGCTGCTAGAGGGCTCGCAACCTCCCTCTTCGTACACTGTTCAAGGTAGATTTGATGGCATGGAATGAAATGCAAACAATGGCGCCCTGTCAGAGGAAAACCACGTGATGTTATGCTGGATACCTGACAGATATATTTTGATAGTATTATGCTGGATGCAAAGAAAAATGGCAAAACCCGATGAATGCAAGTAGAATAAAATGGCATGTGAGACATCTACTAGATATCAATGAAAATATCGCGTAAGTATTCTAGGCTGCGTGTTGGAAGTTCTCTGTGAGCTGTTGGCGTGAAAAGTCTCGACTGAGAACAACCCTATGCCCGTATATATAACTCCGTGTGCTAACAATGTGTATACACAAAGACTACGTAATAACCAACTTAAACCTGTGTCAGGTTACCACTGTAACAAACCTGTGGATGTGAACAGCAATGCAACCCCTTATGCAGCAACATGATGATGAGACTCACCTCACATGTGACTACTATCATCGTCAATCTAAGCCAAGACAAACCAAACCAACCACACCGAACCAAGCTATATCCCCAATGCTAAGTAAATGTATGGACACGTGATGACGTTACCGCCGACCTGAAGTCGTGTCAGGTCGCAACTGAACTGACCTATAGACATGATAGGCCGAAATATGAAAGACTCAACTAAATCTGCAACTAACAGTATGACCGTCACCCTGAACCAAAACAGGTTGTGACCATGACATACCTATAGACGTGGCAATTAACAATGTAAACATCATGCTATCCCTGTAGCATAACCCGATTGCTGAAGGAACACAACGTATACAAAGACATTATTGCCACCCTAAGTCTTGTCAGGTTGTATCCAGACTGACCTGTAGACGTGACTGGTCTAGATCAGCTATATGAGTGTATGTATAAGCTTTGAGCATATGTACCGAACAAACTATGAACGTGTGGCTAGAATGAACTGCATGGGTGAGCGTATACACTGAACAAACTATATGACCAGATGCACAGAGCAACTAATCCACACATGTGCCTAGTACCACTATACAACTACATGAAACACTGACGTATGATGCAACACCTGAATTTATTTCTTACGGTGTCTATCCCACTGTACAATAACTAGAAAGTACTGATGTGAGGCACTCTGTAATATATATATATATATATATATATATATATATATTTATAATTTTTTTTATATATGTGTCAGGAATAATGAGTATATCACTGCCTATGTGTCATAATGTTGTTGCTCTGAAGGCATGTCAGTAACAACCATGCAATGTCACCCCCTGCAGGCGTGAAAGGCATGATGGGTATACACCATCTATGTGTCGTAATGTTGTTGCTCTGAAGAAGTGTCAGCAACAACAACTATGCAATGTATACCCCTGCTGACGTGGCATTTATAATGGGTATACATCACCTATGTGTGGTGTTATTGCTGTTCTGAAAGTGTGTCAGTAACAACAATTATGCGACGTACCCCTCCTGCAGGCATGGCAGGCATAACAGCCTATGTGTCATAATGTTGTTGCAGGCAGGCATAACATAACCTATGTGTCATAATGTTGTTGCTCTGGAGACGTGTCAGTAACAACAACTGCAATGTATCCCCCTGCAGTCGTCTGGCAGGCATAATGGGTATACACCACCTATGTGTCATGTTATTGTTGTGCTAAAGGCGTGTCAGTAACAACAATAATGCAATGTACCCTTTCTGCAACGTGGCGGGCTTAATGGGTAAACACCACCTGTGTGTAGTGTCAATGTCGTTCTGAAGGCATGTCAGTAACAACGATAATGCAACGTACCCCGTCTGCAGCGTGAACGGTTTAATGGGTAAGCACCGCCTGTGCGTCGTGTAATTGTCGTTCTGAAGACGTGTAATCAACAACAACTGCCATGTATCTCCCTGCCTACATACAGATGTGTACAGAACGACTATGTGCGAAACTGTCGTAAAACCGCTATGCGTGGCTGTACCACCAACTTGATGAACCTATACTCGGGCCAACTGTATACACGTTTGCACCACCAGCGAACACATATGTGGCTAACCACAACCGATGACAGAGAATATGCATGCATGTAGTAACTATTATGACCACATACCTGCGTACAGGGCCATACCACATGCGCTGTATGAGCATGTGCGCTGCACAAACGCTGCAAGCGTGCGAACTTCACAAATATAGCAAGAGCAGGTACAGAACACATGCCACGAGCGCACGCGCAGCATGATTCCCATGAGTACACATGAAATATAACCCTACAAACATGCACGATACAGGTCCTGCGAGCGGGTGTGCAGCACAATCCTTATGAGTGCATGTTCAGTATTAATCCTACGAGCGTGAGGACCGTGTAATACTATGAACGTGCGTTCAGTGTAACTCGTATGATCGTGTACATAGTATGATTCCTATGAGTGTGTGTACAACATGACTCCTACAAGAGCGTGTGTAGTATGGATAGGGATGCTACAATCGTATGTACCGCATGAACCTACGAGAGTATGTACCGTATAAACCCAACAAGCACGTGTACAATAGAAATCCTACAAGCGAGTATACAGTATAAATGATGCGACCGAGTGTACAGTATAAATGCTACAGGTGAATGTATTGTATAATCCTAACGTGTTTAAAGTAAGAATCCAACAAGCGTGTGTACAGCATATCCTACCAGTGTGTGTACGGCAGAAAACCCTACAGGTGTGTACAGCATGAATCCTACAAGTATGTACACAGCATAATCCTACAATCATGTACAAGCGTGTGTATAGTATAAATGCTACAAGCATGCACCCTACAAACATGCACAAGCGTGAGTGTAGTATGAATCCTACAAGCAAGTGTACAGTATGAATCCTAAAGGCGAATGTACAATATAACCCTACAAGCGAGTGTACAGTATGAATCCTATAAGCGAGTGTACAGCATAAATTCTACAAGTGTGTGTACTGTATGAACCCTACAAGCGTGTGTGCAGTATAAACCCTACAAGCGTGTGTACAGTATGACCCTACAAGCGTGTGTACAGTATAAACTCTACAAGCGTGTAGACAGCATGACCCTGCAAGTGTATGTACAGGATGCACCCAACAAGTACAGCATGAATCCTACTAGTGTGTGTATAGTATAAATCCGACAACCTATGGACAATAAGAAACTAATGAATCCTACAAGCATGTACAAGCGTGTGTACCGTATAAATGTTACCAGCATGAATCCTACAAATGTGCATGAGCGTGAGTACAATATAAGTCCTACGAGCGAGTGTACGGTTATAAATCCTACAAGTGAGTGTACCGTATAATTTCTACAGGCTTGTGTACAGTATAAACCCTACAAGCGTATATACAGTATGACTCTACAAGTGTGTATACAATATAACCCTACGAGCGTATGTCTTACAAGTACCGCATGAATCCTATGAGCGTGTGTACAGTATAAAATCTACAAGCATATGAATAATGAGAATCTATGGCGTGTGTACAGCATAAATCCCACAAGTGTGTGTACAGCAGAATCCTACAGACGTATGTACAGCATAAATCCTACCAGCGTGTGTACTGCACAAATCCAACCAGCGTATGTATAGCATAAATCCTAAAAACGTGTGTACGGTATAAATCCTACCAGCGTGTGTACAGCATAAATCCTACAAGCGTGTGTACAGCATGAATCCTACAAACGTGTGTATGGCATAAATCCTACCAGCGTGTGTAGTGCATAAATCCTACAAACGTATGTACAGCATAAATCCTACAAACGTATGTACAGCATAAATCCTACAAGTGTGTGTACGGCATGAATCCTACCAGGATGTGTACAGCATGAATCCTACCAGCGTGTGTACAGCATGACTCCTATAAATGTGTGTATGGTATAAATGTTATGAATGTGTGTACGACAACTATGAGGGCATGTACCCAGAACAAGAATATGACCGAATGTGTAGAATAAATTATAAGAGCGAACAAATGATATGAGTATGTACTGACCAACTACGTGCCCGGACCACATGTTATGTAAATTAACTTGAGTGTGAACACAGACAACTATATGAGCATATGCGTAGAATGATGAAGCGTGTGCCCGGCACAACTACATGACCATCTATGTATAGGGTTGCCACCCTGCTGGTATTTTACCGGCACAGCCGGTATTTTCATCTACATTCCGGGCTGTGCCGGTAAGTTTGGATGAAAAATACCGGCCATGCATTTTTCATTCACTGACAGGGGCGGACGGAGCAGCATCCCCAGAACAGCACTGCTTTCATCACCGGCCGTACAATGCCCAGGTCTAACACCAGCCTGTGACAGGGAGAGCTCCGTGCGATGACAGGGAGAGATTGCACAGTGCTGGGGAGGGGGCGTGCACCTCCTGTCTCCTCTCTCCCCCTCCCCCGCCTTCTCTCTGCCCCGTGCAGTCTTACAACCCTCCATAGGCAGAGCAGGGAGTGGAGAGGCCGTGTATCCTGTCTCCCTCTGCAGCGCAGGGCGGGTGAGTGTCTGTGTATATATGTGTCTGTATATATGTGTCTGTGTCTGTTTATGTGTCTCTATGTGTCTGTGTATATATATGTGTGTGTAGGGGGAGGGGGGGGGGTAAACTGCCTAATCTGGGGGACAACTATGCTGCCTAATCTGGGGGACAACTATGCTGCCTAATCTGGGGGACAACTATGCTGCCTAATCTGGGGGACAACTATGCTGCCTAATCTGGGGGACAACTATGCTCCTAATCTGGGGGACAACTATGCTCCTAATCTGGGGGACAACTATGCTCCTAATCTGGGGGACAACTATGCTCCTAATCTGGGGGACAACTATGCTGCCTAATCTGGGGGACAACTATGCTCCTAATCTGGGGGACAACTATGCTGCCTAATCTGGGGGACAACTATGCTGCCTAATCTGGGGGACAACTACCCGGCCCTCCACAATATTTTTAGTTTCTCATGTGGCCCCATGGGATAAATAATTGCCCACCCCATTCCTCCTCAACCCCGGACATTCCTTAACCTGGAGCCGCCCGGGGAAAGGAGAAAGTGAAGACAAGAGACTGGTGAGACCTCTCTGCAAAATTGTGTATTTAATGCAGTGTTTCCCAACCAGGGTGCCTCCAGCTGTTGCAAAACTATTACTCCCAGCATGCCCAGACAGCCTTTGGCTGTCCGGGCATGCTGAGAGTTGTAGTTTTGTAATAGCTGGAGGCACCCTGGTTGGGAAACACTGATTTAATGTTTTAATGTGTGAAACTATCTGCTGCGCTCTGTATCGAATCCTGTCATGTGCGATACTGTCTGCTGAGCCTGTGTATCTAATCCTGTCATGTGTGATACTGTGAGCTGAGCCTGTATATCCAAATCTGTCATGTGGGATACTATCTGCTGAGCCTGTGCATCTAAATCTGTCATGTGTGATACTGTCTGCTGAGCCTGTGTACGTAATCCTGTTATGTGTGATACTGTCTGCTGAGCCTGTGCATCTAAATCTGTCATGTGTGATACTGTCTGCTGAGCCTGTGCATCTAAATCTGTCATGTGTGATACTGTCTGATTAGCCTGTTTATCTGACGTTGCGCAGGGGGACGTCACTCGTCATCACAGAGAGCCAGCGTTGCTGTCGCGCACCACCACTACCGCCGCCGCTGGCATAAATAGGGTTTTGGTAGGTATTCTCTAAATGTAATTTTTTTTGTGCGATATAGGAAAATTCCCCCCCACATATATATTGTATCCCTCCAATCCCCCATGCCATTTCTTAAACCCCCCTCCCATCCCCCATGCCATTTCTTAAACCCCTGATCCCTCAGCCCCTGTGCAATTTGGTCCCTCCCCTTTTGTAGCTCCACCCCCACATAGCCACACCCATGGCCGGTATTTTTCTGAGGGAAAGGTGGCAACCCTATCTATGTATAAAGAATGTGTGCATGAAATGACTATATGAGCGTATACATTTTTTTTAATTTTTATATAACATAGCGAAATGCATGAAAAACGTAATTTGATTGTGAACTGACAGGCACCGAAGCTAAACAATACACCTTTCCCTTTTATTAAGGATAGAACCCCCACCTGAAGTGGAGCTCTAACTCAGATGATTATACCTGACTGCTGACAACTTGCAACACACCGAGAAAATACAAGTAACTGCAGGGGAGAGGGGGGAGAAGGATGAAGGAAGACAGTATTAACACTGCTAAGAGCATGCCCCCATCCACCCCTGCAGTGTAATCGACTGCAGTATAAATGAGAATTGTAGCTCCACAACAGCTGGAGGCACACACCGCCCGGAAACACTGAAGTATAAATATAAAATAAATGCAATGAAAACTGCAAGGAAGTTAGTTTAAGAAACAAAGGTTGGAGGTGAGCGCAGCTGTTGGTGTTGCGTGCCTGAGACTGAATAGATGTGGGGGCAGCTGTGGGGGGGGGGAGAAGCATGAGCCCACATGGTGGGGCGAAGCGGTGAGTCCGATTGAGTGGAAGGGCATGCAAGTCTCTGTAGAGATGCCAGAGACACATACAGATCCTCCCAGCAGCACAGCACTTCATGGTCAATGGAGTGTACAAAAGTGAGCCTCTTGCACCTGCTTCACTGAACAGCAGTGAGGCTACAGAAGGCAGCATTGGAGAGAGGAGCAGACTCCTACAGACAGGGTGTAAAAACACTTGCCCGAGACGGCAAGTCTGACACTTGCCCGTATGTAACGCAATAACCAGGGGCCTGTTCTCTATTGTGTTTACCGCTTTACAGAGTTTAGTATCATCTGTAAAGATTGCTACTTTACTATTCAACCCCTCTACAAGGTCTTTAATGAATATATTAAATAGGACAGGACCCAATACTGACCCCTGTGGTACCCCACTAGTTACAGTCACCCAATCAGAATAAGTACCATTAATAACCACCCTCTGTTTCCTATCACTGAGCCAGTTACTTGCCCACTTACACACATTCTCCCCCAGTCCCATCCTTCTCATTTTATGCACCAACCGTTTATGTGGAACCGTATCAAATGCTTTGGATAAATCCAGATATACGACATCCAGCGATTTCCCATGGTCCTGTCTGGAGCTCACCTCCTCATAAAAGCTGATCAGGTTAGTTTGACAGGACCGATCCCTCATAAAGCCATGCTGATATGGGGTCATACATTTATTTGTATCAAGATATTCCAAAATAGCATCTCTTAGAAAACCCTCAAACAACTTATATACAACAGAGGTTAAACTAACAGGCCTATAATTTCCGGGGTCACCTTTTGTCCCCTTTTAAAATATTGGCACCACATTTGTCATGCGCTAGTCCTGGGGAACAGTCCTTGTTACTATAGAGTCCATGAATATTAAAAATAGAGGTCTATCTATTACATTACTTAATTCCCTTACAACACGGGGGTGAATGCCATCTGGACCTGGTGATTTGTCTATTTTGATTTTTTGTAGGCGGCACTGTACTTCTTCCCGGGTTAGACAGGTGACCTGTAAAGAGGAGTTTACCTTATCTCGCTGTATTTCACCTGGCATTTCATTTTCCTCGGTGAATACAGTGGAGAAGAATTTGTTTAACCCCTTAAGGACCAAGGACGTACACAGTAACCCTGCGTCATATCACGGCGGGCCTCTAATAGCGCGCAGCGCCGATCGCGGCGCCGCGCGCTATTAACCCTTTAGCTGCGCGCTCAGAGCTGAGCCGCGCGGCTAAAAGTGAAAGTGAAAGTTCCCGACTAGCTCAGTCGGGCTGTTCGGGATAGCCGTGGCTAATCGCGGCATCCCGAACAGCTGACAGGACAGCGGGAGGGCCCCTACCTGCCTCCTCGCTGTCCGATCGCCGAATGACTGCTCAGTGCCTGAGATCCAGGCATGAGCAGTCATGCGGCAGAATCGTTGATCACTGGTTTCTTATGAGAAACCAGTGATCAACATAGAAGATCAGTGTGTGCAGTGTTATAGGTCCCTACGGGACCTATAACACTGCAAAAAAAAAGTGAAAAAAAAATGTGAATAAAGATCATTTAACTCCTCCCCTATTAAAAGTTTGAATCACCCCCCTTTTCCAATAAAAAAAAAACACAGTGTAAATAAAAATAAAAATAAACATATATGTATACATATATGTATCACTGCGTGTGGAAATGTCCGAATTATAAAAATATATCATTAATTAAACCGCTCGGTCAATGGCGTGCGCGCAAAAAAATTCCAAAGTCCAAAATAGTGCATTTTTGGTCACTTTTTATATAATTTAAAAATGAATAAAAAGTCCTATCAATGCAAAAATGGTACCGTTAAAAACTTCAGATCACGGCGCAAAAAAATGAGCTCTCAAACCGCCCCATACACGGAAAAATAAAAAAGTTATAGGGGTCAGAAGATGACAATTTTAAACGTATTAATTTTCCTGCATGTAGTTATGATTTTTTCCAGAAGTCCGACAAAATCAAACCTATATAAGTAGGGTATCATTTTAATCGTATGGACCTACAGAATACATATCAGGTGTCATTTTTACCAAAAAATGTACTACGTAGAAACGGAAGCCCCCAAAAGTTACAAAACAGCAATTTTTTTTTCAATTTTGTCGCACAATGATTTTTTTTACCGCTTCACCATAGATTTTTGGGCAAAATGACTGACGTCATTACAAAGTAGAATTGGTGGCACAAAAAATAAGCCATCATATGGATTTTTAGGTGTAAATTTGAAAGAGTTATGATTTTTTAAAGGCAAGGAGCAAAAAACGAAAATGCAAAAACGGAAAAAACCCCGGTCCTTAAGGGGTTAATATATTAGCTTTTTCCTGATCCCCGTTTATAATTTATTTTTTATCATTTTTTAAAGGGCCTACACTTTCATTTTTGACCTTTTTGCTATTTATATAGTTAAAAAAAACATTTTGGGGTTAGTTTTACTCTCTTTGGCAATGAGTCTTTCTGTCTCTATTTTTGCAGCTTTTATCTGTTTTTTACATATTTTAAATTTTTCTCTATAGCTTTTTAATGCTTCTTCACTGCCATCCTGTTTTAGTAATTTAAATGCTTTATTTTTGTCATTTATTGCCCCTTTAACATTTTTATTCATCCATATTGGTTTTCTTTTATTTCTGACCCTTTTATTCCCATAAGGTATATACATCTTACAGTGAGAGTTTAAGATATTTATAAAAGTGACATTTAGTGTCAGTATTCTTGTTTTTGAGGACATTATCCCATTTTATATTGTTAAAGAGTAGCTCCCACCATCCTATTTTTTTTCTCTGTCCCTGCCTATTGCCAATCTATCCCTAACCCCCTCCCTGCTTTTAATTTTTATTTTTACTATATTAAAAATGCCTTTTGTCTGCCTGGCAGTGTGCTCACTACCAGGCAGACTTCCCCAGCAGGCACCACGTCACTGATGCTTACTGGGGGGGACTTCCGCCCTTAGTTCATCTACACAGGGTGCCTCCAGCTGTTTCACCACTACAACTCCCAGCTTGCCCTGACATCTACTGGCTGTCAGGGCATGCTGGGAGTTGTAGTATTGAAACAGCTGGAGGCACCCTGTGTAGATAAACTATTAGTTAGTTACATGCGGCGCCCCTCCGTCTCCCTCCCCCCGCGCCATACCCCGTTCCCGCCATCACAAACCCCCCTCCCGCATACCCCGTTCCCTCATTACACTTACTGCAGAGTCCGGCAGCGGGCATGCAGGGACAGCGGCGGCGACGAGGCGGCGATGTGCGGGAGTAGTGGCCTCCCAGCCAGTGGCCGGGGAGCCATTGCGCTCGCTCCCTGCCTGTCTGATTGACAGGCAGGGAGCGAGTGCAGGCTGAATGAAAAAGGACCGATGCCCGCATCAGTCCTTTTTCAGGCGTGACATCACGCCAGGCTGCAGCCGGCCACTAGGAGGGAGACCCCTAGTGGCCGGTTTTCAAATGCAAATTAAACCATTTTAATAAAAAAATAATAATAATAAAAGTATATTAGAGATATGTTGTAGTACATAAGTACTAAAACATATCAAAAAATAAAGTTGGTGACAGTGCCCATTTAAGGGCTTCTCTGAGTTGGTCAAACTTTGCCTTCCTAAAGTTCATTGTTTTTGTGGCCCCTTGAGAGATTCCCTTATTGAAGAACAAGTTATAATGTATTATATTATGATCACTATTTCCTAGGTGTCCTTCAACTTGCACATTAGTTACTCTGTCAGGTCTGTTGGTTAATATTAAGTCTAGTACGGCGCCCCCTCTGGTTGGGCTCACATGTGGATCCGCCATTTTAGATATCCGGCCCCTGGAGCCTGGACCGCACTAAATGGAGTTTAAGGAAGTGATTCATGAAATCGAATCGTGGCGATATTCGCATTTGTTACGAATCAAATTTTTCCTGAAATTCGTAACAAATTCGGATTTCTCAGATTCGTTTCGCTCATCCCTACTCCCTACATAAGATTGGCTCTCTATGTTGATCCTCATCTATCTTACACTATGACCCACCCTATTTCTTGCCTTCCCTGCTCCTTTCCTCTGTTGCCTCTGTACTTACGGCCAGGAAAGTGCTGTGGCCTAACCAACATGCCCTATTTCTGGATGTATAATTCGGTTTGTTTTGATTATATTCTTTTGTTATTTGACTCTATACAGTGACCCCTCGACTTATGATGGCCCCGACATATGATCATTTCAACATATGATGGCCTCTCAGAGCCCATCGTATGTTGAAGGCAGTATGGACATATGATGCTGCTGTGTGTCGGGGCCATCGTACAAACAGCTATCTGACAGCGCTGACAACTTCAGCAACTTCCTTTCTCTAGATTTCACTCACATCGGCTGACCGCGGTGTGGATTCCACAAGAACCATTCCTAGAAGTGCTGCTCTCACGGGATCCTCCTCACACCATTGTGGTTACTGACCCCTTGCTGGGATCACCTATCGCTCTGGACTCTTCGATTAGTAGGACTTATTATTTTACGATTTGTGTTTTCCCATTGTATCAATTAGTTTTTTTGTTTTTGTTTAATTTCATTTTACTTTATATTATTTTTATTATCATTATTATTATTATCATTATTATTTTTATTTTTATTTTATTTTATTTTATTTTGTTATTTAATTTAATTTAGTTTGTTTATCTCATTTATTTTATATTTTTATAATTTTTATATTTTTTTATTATTAATTATTATTTTTATATATTTTTTTCTATTGCTCTCCTTGCTCGAACATGGAGTATTTCCCTGATCGTGACCATGTTAGGAACTCCCTGATCAGCCAACTCTTAGGTGCGGTTAAAATTAACCCTGCACCACCTGGTGGCTTTGTTCCGGGAGCCCTCACAGAGGACGATCTTAGTAAACTGACGGCTCTTTTTAATGATTATGAAAGTTGTTGTAAGTCTGAATTGCAGCATAATTTAGATGTTTTATTTTTACAAAGATATCTTAATGATAGTTTTACCCCGAGGGGTCTGAGATTACCCTTTGAATCCTCCTTTCCTGAGGATCCTCTTTTCACTAAAGAGTGGGATGAATTTACGGAAAATTGTTCTAGGGGACTTGTCACTCGTCTCCTGGACAAAAGAAATACATTAGTCCTCTATTATCGGGACAAAGCTAGGTCCATTAAAAATACTCTGGCAACCTTTTCGGGTTATTCTGAATATCATAAACTTGAAGGACTTCTATCTAATAGATTACAAAAATTGGAGATAGAAACCATAAATAAAAAAGTACATAAGTTTAATCGTGACAAACAGGATTACATGTGTGGCCAAATACATAAATGGCCAAGATATAATCCTCAGAAACAAATGTCTAATAACACTTTATCCTCTAAAAAACAGGAATACCCAATTAATTCTGTTCTTAAAACATCGTCTGTCACTCCCTTGGGGTCTGACAAAAAATTCGAACATAGCAGAACTATAATAAATTCAGCTCGTAATAATTCCCAACAGTCTAATTCAAAAAATTCTAATAACAAGAAAAATCATATTACTTTTGAAACCAAATCATCAGCGAATAAATCTTTTATGCCTACTGCTAATACCAATACAAGTTGTAACCAAAAAATCATTACCAGTACATGTATTACCCCTGCTAATTCTAACACTAATGTGCTTAACAACACTACTACTAATACTCTCTCATCACTAGACAGACCAGCACCTAACATGGTCTGTCCCTTGCTTCCTCCTCTCACTTTTTTGGATCCTTGTCATGGGTTGGACCCGGGTTCCGGGGCAGTGGGGGGTCTCTATGTTGGGCAACCTTGTAATTCTCTCGACTGCTCCATTGATCCCTCCCTTCTCACGGTGCACGAGGTTTCTATGTCTGACATGAGTTCCACACTCATTGATAGCTCACAATATGACACGCTTGACACCCCAGGGAGTTCTACCTCTGCTTCCACCTCCTCATCTTCTTTTTACAATTGCCCTCTCACTACAGATGCCACTCTAGCGTGCAATGTCAATTTGGATGTACGCTTACGCACGATCACCCAGTATTACCCCCTCATAAAGACATTAAATCGAACACAATCCATAAAAAGAAAGGAAAACCCAGAGGTTGCAGAGGAGGTCAGAGAAAATGCCAACTCACCTCTACAATTATCTCAAAGACAGAAAAATTAATAACAAAAAAAGAAATTATAAAAATTTTCAATTTATCTAGCTATATACTTTCCGAAAATGAAACAAATTTACTTGCGAAAGGGCTGTCTTTCTGTCCTGCTGTACGTCCGAACGATTTTCAGTTATTTTTAGATCTAAATGATTTTATTCGTAGATTAACATTGAGCCGTCACTTCTTTATCCAGAACAGATCGGACCATCAAACTACTAATACCCCCCAAATTTCGAATTTGGGAGTTTGTAATTCTAATATTGATAACACTTCAACTCCTGTTACCACACTAGTTGACATGACTCCAGCTCGTCATGTATCAGTAAAACCCAAATCTTCGTTTTACCCTCTACACAATCGTGGCAGCCATCTTGAGACTTTTTATCATATGGTCATGCAGGATTTTTCAAATTTATGTGATAAATCTGTTATTTTTAAGGAAAATGATAATCTAACGTCTGCTGAGAGAATTGCAATTAAATCCATACAGAACAACAATTCTATTATTGTTCGCCCTGCAGATAAAGGTGGGGGGGTTGCTGTTTTGAATAGGGCTGATTATAAAAATGAAGCCCTTAGAATTTTATCAGACCTTGAATATTATACTCCGCTTTCTTATGACCCTTCCCCTCAAATTTTTTCACAGTATTGTTTGCTTATAGGTGGAGCTACAGAAAAACAATTGTTAGATAAAAGGGAGCACACATTCCTCAATATTAAAAATTATAATTTACCTATTTTTTATTATCTACCCAAATTACATAAATGTTTAACCAATCCCCCTGGTAGACCTATTATTTCAGGTATTGGTTCGATTACTGCAAACCTTTCTCACTTTATAGATCTATTTCTTCAACCCTTTGTTTTACAATTACCATCTTATCTGAGAGATTCAGCCCAACTTATTTCTGAATTACATGCTCTATCTCTACCCCCTTATTATAGTTTTCTTACCCTGGATGTGTGCTCCCTTTATTCTAACATCTCCACTGATTTAGGTGTTCCTGCAATTACAAGAGGACCCTTCACTTAACCCCAGTCAGTCAGAATTTTTACTGGAGTCTATTAGATTTATTCTTCTCAATAACGTTTTTGAATTCAATCATACTATCTATCGGCAGAATAGGGGCTGTGCCATGGGGACTCGATTCGCCCCTAGTTACGCTAACTTGTTCATGGGGCGATTCGAGTCCCTTGTCATGGCACAGTCCCTGTATTTTAAGTCCGTTTTTTTCTTTCGTCGTTATATAGACGACCTTTTTTTGATCTGGGTAGGTACCAAACATGAAGCTGACCTCTTTGTACAAGAGTTGAACACTAACACATGGGGTATAAAATTTACCATGCATTATGCAGAAAATTCCATCCAATTTTTAGACCTTGACATCCATAAAACAGTCGATGGCACTATTTCTACGAAGACTTTTTTCAAATCTGTCGATATTAACAGTTTTTTACAGTTCGACAGTGCACATTATCCAAGCTGGCTAAGAGGGGTGCCATTCGGCCAATATTTACGAATTCGCAGAAATTGCACCTCTGATTCAGATTTTATCTCTCAAGCTGAGGTTTTAAAACAACGCTTTATACAAAAGGGCTATCCTAAATCGCTTCTTACTAAGGCATATATGAAGGTGAAAGATAAAAAACAATCTGATTTGGTTACATCTATTTCTAAAAAATCCAGTTCTAATCAGCTTCATAATCCTTTTAGATACAATTTTGTTACGAATTTCAATATTGAGGCATCTAATATTAGAAAAATATTAACTAAAAATTGGTCCATTATTCAAAATGATAAAATTCTAAACCAATTAATTCCCCCAGTCCCTAATGTCACCTACAGACGTTCCAAAAATCTCAGCAATTTATTAGCCCCCAGCAGATTTTCCGAATATCGTACACCACAGAATTCCTGTTCTATTAAACCATATTGTTTTCCTTGTAAAAAAAAGTCGCTGCCTCTGTTGTGAATGGATTATCCAAACTGATACTTTTTCTTCCTTTTTTACACAACAAACATTTAAAATTAAGGATTCACTAAATTGCGACACCACTTTTGCTATCTATTTATTAACCTGTGGTTGCGATCACCAATACGTTGGCCGTACCACACAAACGGTGCGCTCCAGGATGAACAAACACAGATGGAACATAAAACATGGTTTTTTGTTGCATAGTCTTTCCCGTCACTTCACTCTTTATCATCAAAAAAACACTGAAACTTTAAAATTAATTATTTTAGAAACTATCCCCATTCATTTACCTAATAGAATACAAAGACTGAATAATCGCGAATCCTTCTGGATTCACAAACTACATACTTTGCACCCTCAAGGTTTTAATGAATGTATCGATACAGTTAAATAATTTGATAATTTGGGATTTAAAAATTTCCCATCTTTCCATATGGATTGATTTTTTCTTTGTTCCTTCTGTACTGTTCACCCTGGAACGCTCCACGGTGTATTTATTTATTCCTTATGTTTTATTATCTAAGTTTTGTTTATTTTTTCTTTCTTTTCTACATATAAACATCTTTGTATTTTTAATATTATTTATTGTTTGTTAATCTGGATTTTTGTACGAATATTCACACCTTGCGTTTTCGCCGGTTGCTGTATTCAATACCGCATTATCTAATTGAGTTCTTTTTATTCTCTAAGTAGTGTTCATACATTTCCTTTTTTGATCAGTTGCGGTTTGGTTTATCGCACTGTAATTTATTTATTATTTATTTTTCACTATTTTATTTTTTAATAGGGTAGCGATATACAATTAAATAATAATTTTTCTATCTCTTGAATCAATTGACATGACTCTTTATATCATATATATTTTTTGAAATAATATCTAACTTGTGTTATTGAATGCCGCACCGGCGATTCAGCGGTGCGATTTCTTGAGTCGTTTGTGGTGTTACATTCACATCACATGCGATAACTATAATTATATTATATTATATATATTTATATACATACGTTCATAGGATTGCATTGTGCTTTCACATTGCTGTCTTATTATTATTTTTGCGATTTCTGTTTATATTTATTTATATATTTTTCATACATTGTCATATGGATATGTAATTCTATGTAACAACTCTTTTCAAAAAGCACTCTAATGGTTAATTCCTGGAGGTATATATACCTGTTACCAGCCTCCCCTTGTCATGCCTGATGAAGCTGCGCATGCGCAGCGAAACGCGTTGCATCTAATAAATCCATTGATTTTACTTGGCTGTTTGATGGTTCCTCTCTGCGCCAGACAAACTCCTGACCCCCTGGTCATTCGCCTTTGATTCTACACCTATCCAGGAGGGCTGCAGTGGACCTGCCTTCATATCTCTTCTGCTCCTAACCTTGTTGTGTGTGGGCGCACAACCGACTTCGGTAAGCGGCTTGGGAATCACCTTCCCCTACCCCCACCTGCAAGATCTACTGATCCCGCACATGAGGCGCCTTCCTTCCTTTCTCTAAACTTCAGCAACTGACAGATAGTTGTTTAATGTGCCCCGTTCTGCCTCCTGTTACTCATATGCTGTCCTGCTAACTCACCCAGGCTTCCACTGTGAGCTCCGTTTAAGCCCCGCCCCCCCAGAGCAGCCATAGCCAATAGCCTGCAGCATCTTGCTGCAGGCATCCAATGAGCTGCTGGCTGCCCTCCCCTTCCTTTCCTATAGAGCTGTAGTCGGCAGGATGGTAATGGAGGACATTCTGTCCCCCCTGAAGGTATTTAAAGTACTGTACAGTACTGTATGTGATGTCACACATCACATACAATACATATACACAATATACACCACATACATCAATGTTTCCCTATCAGTGTGCCTCCAGCTGTTGCAAAACTATAACTCCCAGAATGCCCAGACAGTCAATGGCTGTACATGCATAATGGGAGTTGTAGTTGTGCAACAGCTGGAGGCACCCTGGTTTGTTAAATGCTCTCCATACACTCCACATACAATGGTCATCCCAGAACCAATTAGCAATTTCCCATAGAGATATGTATTCAACATACAATGGTTCCGAGGCCCCAGAACCAATTACCATTTTTACATAGACATATGTACTCGACATATGATGGTTTCAACATATGATGGTTCTCCTGGAACCAATTAATATCATATGTTGAGGGACCACTGTATTTTGACCCATTTGGTAATTAGACCTTGCAAGGCCGCAGTTGTCATTGTATTGATTGCTCATTACTGTATTTGCCATTTTCGGGTCTGTTCAATAAACTTCTTTTGAATTTGAAAAAGAAAAGACATCATAGTAACTACCAAAATAGAAAATGACTAACTGAACCATGTCACCATGCATGAATATGTCACCTGAAGAAAAGGTATAACTTTTGAAAACATGGCAGTCATGTCCTGAAAAATGTGTCATAAACAAATGACTATAGCAGTGCATCCCACCTGAAACTGTGACAGTTTAACAGGTATACAAATGCATATGTGTCCTGCTGCTATTGTTCTGAACACGAGTCAGAAACAATAGCTCAAGTAGTGTACTCCCCTGCAGAAGTGGCAGGCAAGCTGAGTATGCGCTAGTGGCTATAAGGATGTCCTGCGAGGGTATCATGACTAATTGCTTGACAATGAGCACACGTACAAGAAAAAATTTCCTAAGTAACTAAATGTCCCCAACCTGATCTGCGCCTGCAACCTTTAATGGACTGTTTAGAACCTGTGTAACAAAACAGTAACCCTATACTGAACAGCTGTAAATGTTAGCAAGTACTAAAACATGACAAGAGTAATAGGATGCAGCATCATAACTAAATATGAGCGGACCCCAAGTTTAGGATTTTTACGACTTGCCAAACACGAAAGCTTTTTCCGGTTCTTGCAAGAAAAACCTGAAAGCATGTTTTTTTGGCAGACAAAAGAAGCAGGGCTGGCAGGAGAGGTGGTGAGATGACATAGGGACATCAGCAGATCACATGACAACCCATGTCTATCATGTGATCTCCTGCTTACTGTGTCAATCAGCACAAAGGCCAACAGGACACAGCAAGGGACACAGATAAAAGGGCAGTGACGTTATCTCACTATAGTGTTCATTGCGCTGGAACTTCTGCACAGAGGAGACAGAGAAAGAGAGAAAGGGAGAGAGCCAATATAGGGACAGTTAGTGGTTAGAAAGATAGAGACTTTGATATAGATTACAAAGAGGGAAGAAATAGAGACAGTTAGTGATTAGAACGAGAGAGATAAAGATTAGAGAGACCTTGTGAGTGTATGTGTGTACAGGATTGAATCTCCATACAAGAATCCTATAGGGGCTCCTATTCACTAAAACAGCATATAAGGAGACATCTTAATCACAGCCTCTGAAGGGCTCATCTTTTGTTACCATAAATTGAAAGCCTTTTTCAAGGCTCATACCTGCATATACCTGAATTGAATAGTGTTCCTGAACCAGCTACAGTAGCCAGTGAGGTGCATTGATCTGTGCCACCCACCAACAAAGCGTATTAAAGTGGCACCTATATACCTATGGGGCCTGTCATCACAGTAGTACATATAAAAGATTTTTACAAACACCTTTAGTACGCATTGTGCTGTCATCTCTGCCATGCAAAAAGAGTGTTGAAGTTACACGTATTTAGCCTGTATTGTTATACGGTTCTGGTGCACTTAATATTATTATTCTGTAAAAACCTTCAGTACTCATTTTGCTGTCATCCCTGTAGCTGGGGGTGAATGGAAGCAGCAGCAGGGAGGGATGGGTGGCTGGGGTGAATGGAAGCAGTGGCATGGGTGAGTGGAAGCAGGTTCAGGGTGGGGGTGAATGGAAGCAGTGGTGGGGGTGGGGAGGTGAATGGAGGCAGGAGCAGTGGGGGTGAATGGAAGCAGGGGTGAGTGGTTGGGTGGCTTTGGGGTGAATGGAATCAGTGGCAGGGGTGGAGGGGTGAATGAAAGCACTGGCAGGGTGGGGGTGAATGGAAGCAGTAGGGGTAAGGCTGGGGTGAATGGAAGAAGTGGCAATGTGGAAATGAATGGAAGCAGTTGCAGGGTGGGGGTGAATGGAAGCAGGGGCAGTGGGGGTGAATGGAAGCAGTGGGGGTCAATGGAAGCAGGGGTGGGTGGTTGGGTTGCTGCGGGGTGAATGGAATAAGTGGCAGGGGTCGGTGGGTGAATGGAAGCAGGGGCAGTGGATGTGAATGGAAGCAGGGGCAGGGTGGGAGTGAATGGAAGCAGGGGCAGTGAATGTGAATGGAAGCAGTATTATACGGTTCTGGTGCATTTAATATTGTTCCACAAACACCTTTCAGTTCTTGTACTGTCATCCCTGCCACGCAAAAAGTGTGTTGAAGTTACACGTATCTAGCCTGTAGAGTTATACGGTTCTGGTGCATTTAATATTGTTCTGCAAACACCTTTAGTACTCATTGTGCTGTCATCTCTGCCACGCAAAAAGCGTGTTGAAGTTACACGTATCTAGCCTGTATTGTTATTCGATATGGTTCTGGTGCTTTTAATATTGTTCCACAAACACCTTCATTACTTAATTTGCTCTCATCCCTGCCACACAAAAAGCATTCAAAGCGTTGAAACTTAGATTTCACAAGTAGGTTGGTGAAAAATCACCCAAAAAGGATAAAAGCAACCAAAAAACCATGTCTGTAAAACGAATTAGTGGACAGGGTAGAGCAGTGAGCCGTGGGCTCCAGTGGGCAAAACAAAAAGAAAATGGTGGCAGGGAGGGGGGGGTGGAAGCAGCAGAAGGGAGGGTTGGGTGGCTGGGGGGTGAATGGAAGCAGTGGCAAGGAGGGGTGGGTGGCTGGGGGGTGAATGGAAGCAGGGAGGGGTGAGTGTCTGGGGTGAATGGAAGTAGGGAGGATTGAGTGGCTTGGGAGTGAATAAAAGCAGCAGCAGGGGAGTGGGTGGGGTGTTTGTTTGATAAATGGAAACAGCAGCAAGGGTTGGGTTGTTTGGTGAATGGAAGCAACATCAGGGGGGATGTGGTCAATGGAAGCAGGGGCAGGGTGGGAGTGAATGGAAGCAGGGGTGGGTGGATGGGTGGCTGCGGGGTGAATGGAATCAGTGGCAGGGGTGATTAAGTGGCTGGGGGTGAATGGAATCAGTTGCAGGGGTGGATGGGTGGCTGTGGGGTGAATGGAATCAGTGTCAGAGGTGGATGAGTGTGTGGTAGGGCCTTGGGGGTATAGTGTAGTTGGGGTGTTGCTTCGGTATATGAGGGGTTAATTTAACCCCTGTCACTCGTGACGCCAGGGTGAGGGTTAATACGCTGAGGTGAATCTTCGGCCTATCGCCACCCTTCCCCGAAACGATAGGTGTGTGCTTAAATGAATGAAGGTCCACAATAGGGATGAACTTGAACTTGTATAAACTTTACTGAAACACTTGCGCTACATCCAATTAACAGCAACAGTCTTAGTAATACAATCTCTATTTAGTACGGCAGTGATTGACAGATGCCGCGGACCTTTAGCTTATCCAAGAGGTTATTAGAATTAGGAGTGATGCAGAGATCCGTCCGGATTTAGGGGTCTGTTTAGGTCCAGTGATCTTGCAGACTTAAGAGGGATTGAGATAACTCACAGTTTTGTAAGATGGCCGTTGCCGCAAGGCTTGGGCCTAGTCACTGCTGACAACAGCTGCGCAGATCCTCCTCTATCCGCAGCCCACGAGGAAAGAGAGATGCTGCTTGCTTGACAGCACAGGAACAAGAGAGCGATTAATGGCCGCCGCTCCCTTATATGGGTAAAGCGGGCTTCAAATCCAGGACCCAGGTCTGGTGTCCTTGTCTCGGTCAGTGCCCTCCAATTCCTGGATTAGAAGCCCGCTTTACCCACGACTGTTTATGCCAGGAAGGCTGCAGACCTTGACTTTATCCACGCGATCTCCATTGTTGTGTATGGGCTATACAACTATGTCGGGTGAGCAGTGATTTCTCCCTCTATCCCTTCTACCATTGAAGTGAATTTACTCCACAAGGAGCGCCTCCGCCTTTTTCTGCTCCCTTATATGGGCAGGGCTGTTTTGGATTGGTCCGAGTCAGCTGTCACTCACCGTTACAATGCATGGTCGGCGATCACCTGACTTCCTCCAAAGGTCCTTGAACTATCCTGATATAGATTGGGGTCCGGGGTTGGCTAAAACTTCAAAGGGGCGACAATTCCTACATTTATTGTAGGATAATTTTATGGGCCAGTTTGTGGAGGACCCAACAAGAAGTGATGCCTTGTTGGATCTGATCATTTACAACAACGCAGAGCTGGTTGGTAATGTAACTGTGCGGGAAAACCTTGGTAATAGCGACCACAATATAGTTACTTTTGACTTAAAATGTAGAAAACAAAGACAGGCTGGGAAGACAAAAACATATAACTTTAAAAAGGCAAACTGGGCTGAGGGCTGCACTACAGGACATAGACTGGGGGGAGGTGTTCTCAAAACTGCTAAAGAAGGCAAATGGGACATCTTTAAATCAACTCTAAATAACTATACAGCTAAATATATACCAAAGGGAAACAAATATAAACGATTAAAACTAAATCCTACATGGCTGACAAATGATGTTAAAAGAGCAATAAACAACAAAAAAATAGCCATCAAAAAA
Source organism: Hyla sarda (assembly GCF_029499605.1). Classification (NCBI taxonomy): domain Eukaryota; kingdom Metazoa; phylum Chordata; class Amphibia; order Anura; family Hylidae; genus Hyla; species Hyla sarda. The sequence continues at coordinate 159,960,803 of NC_079195.1, read as the reverse complement.
TTCAAATCTGATGGGTCAGCTATAACATTTAAACAGTACAATAAGCTTAATGAAATCTGTAAAAATGTAACAAAAACAGCAAAAATTCTAAATGAGAGACAGGTGGCCAAAGAAAGCAAAACTAATCCTAAATATTTTTTTAGATATATAAATGCAAAAAAAACAAGGACAGAGCATGTAGGACCCCTTAATAATGATAATGGGGAGGTTGTCACAGGCGATAAAGAGAAGGCGGAGCTACTGAATGGGTTCTTTAGTTCTGTATATACTAGGGAAGAAGGAGGAGCTGACATTGGCCAGGTCAGTGCTGGTAACACATCATGCAATGTACTGAACTGGCTTAATGTAGAGATGGTACAAGGTAAGTTAAGTAATATAAATGTAAGCAAATCTCCAGGGCCAGATGGATTGCACCCAAGAGTTCTTAGAGAGGTAAGTTCAGTAATATCTGTACCCCTGTTCATCATATTTAGAGATTCTCTGGTGTCTGGTATTGTGCCAAGGGACTGGCGCAAGGCGAATGTGGTACCAATCTTCAAGAAGGGCACTAGGTCTTTTCCAGGAAACTATAGACCGGTAATTTTAACGTGCATTGTGGGTAAATTGTTTAAAGGACTTATAAGGGATTACATACAGGAATACATAGGGGATAATTGTATTATAAGTGATAGCCAGCATGGGTTTACTAAGGATAGAAGTTGTCAAACCAATCTAATTTGCTTTTATGAAGAGGTGAGTAGAAGCCTTGACAGAGGAATGGCTGTGGATATAGTGTTTCTGGATTTTGCTAAAGCATTTGATACTGTCCCTCATAGACGTCTGACAGATAAGTTAAGGTCTTTGGGCTTGGAAATTTTAGTTTGTAACTGGATTGAACACTGGCTCATGGATCGTACCCAGAGAGTGGTGGTCAATGATTCGTACTCTGATTGGTCCCCGGTTATTAGTGGTGTACCCCAAGGTTCAATACTGGGCCCGATGTTGTTTAATTTAGTTATCAATGATATAGAGGATGGTATTAACAGCTCTGTTTCTATCTTTGCAGATGACACCAAGCTTTGTAGCACGGTACAGTCCAAAGCCGGCAGGATATTGTCATGTATAAAAAGAGGCATGGATTCAAGGGACAGGGACATAATACTCCCCCTTTATAAAGCATTGGTACGGCCTCACCTGGAATATGCTGTTCAGTTTTGGTCGCCTGTTCATAAAAGGGACACTGTGGAGCTGGAAAGGGTGCAGAGATGCGCGACTAAACTAATATGGGGCATGGAACATCGCTATGAGGAGCGATTAAAGGAGTTACAATTGTTTAGTCTTGAGAAGAGACATTTAAGGGAGGATATGATAAACGTTTATAAGTATATTAATGGCCCATACAAAAAATATGGAGAAAAACTGTTCCAGGTTAAACCCCCCCAAAGGACGAGGGGGCACTCCCTCCGTCTGGAGAAGAAAAAGTTTAGTCTCAAGGGGCGACACGCCTTCTTTACCATGAGAACTGTGAACTTATGGAACAGTCTACCTCAGGAACTGGTCACAGCAGGAAAAATTAACAGCTTTAAAACAGGATTAGATACATTCCTGGAACAAAATAACATTAATGCTTATGAAGAAATATAAAATCCCATCCCTTCCCCAATATCGCGCCACACCCCTATCCTTCAATTCCCTGGTTGAACTTGATGGACATATGTCTTTTTTCGACCGTACTAACTATGTAACTATGTAACTATGTAACCATAAACCATAGAGTTTTGGAACGCATCAAGTGACCCACAGGTCCTGCAACGCTAACAACAAGGTAAGTACATTTTATATACATATATACAATTAGAATTTGAATAGTTTGAACTATTTAAGGGGTGACAAGGGGTTAATTATAGATGAGGACCCCACCGGTAACTAGGGACTCTGACTTTGGGGACCTCACCACAAGGTAACGGATGCAATCCGGTACCGGGATACCACAAACCCCCTTACTTAAAACAAGTCGACCCCGACGCCTGTCCCCTAAGGCAGAGGAACTAGGGCAGGTAGAACAGGATTGCTAACTAGACAGAATCTATATCCTGACAAAACTTTTATACACATTAGGTACTTTTAAACCTACTAGATATTTTTCTAGACATTATAAACATTTTTTAGACTAGTAATCCTACTAGACAATCATACAGGCTTCCTGGACAACTATGAAGCTATCTAGACCTTTATGAAGCTATCTATACCTTTAGATTCTAGCTTCTAAGACATTTTTATTAAGCTTACTATGCATTCTAAGCTTACTAGACAATTAGGCAGCTATCTGACATTTAGTTGCTGGCTCCTAAGACATTTTGTTTTAGCTCTCTTACACATTTTACGAGGATAACTAGACATTAGTGCAGCTCCCTATACATTTAGCTTCAAGCTGACTAAACATTTTTTTTATTATCTCACACATTTTTTCTTTTTGCCAACAATAAGTTACCTGTTAGTACACGAAAGGTATACTGGCTAGCCGGAAGCGAGGTCACAGTAAGATTGGCTGCTAGGGTCTATCGGCTACACGCTACTTACCCCTAGAGCACTTCAAAATAACCTACCTAGGTTACATTTAGAAATACGTGTTTAATTCTATTGTCACGATTCGGCTAGCTGGAGGTGGATCCTCTGTGCCAGAGAGGGATTGGCGTGGACCGTGTCGGTGGACCGGTTCTAAGTTGCTACTGGTATTCACCAGAGCCCGCCGCAAAGCGGGGTGGTCTTGCAGCGGCGGTAGCAACCAGGTCGTATCCACCGGCAACGGCTCAACCTCTCTGACTGCTGAGATAAGCGCGGTACAAGGGAGTAGACAAGAGCAAGGTCGGAGGTAGCAGAAGGTCTGGGCAGGCAGCAAGGATCGTAGTCAGGGGCAACGGCAGGAGGTCTGGAACACAGGCTAGGAACACACAAGGAAACGCTTTCACTGGCACAACAAGATCCGGCGAGGGAGTGCAGGGGAAGTGAGGTATAAGTAGGGAGTGCACAGGTGAGGATACTAATTAGACCTGCTGCGCCAATCAGTGGCGCAGTGGCCCTTTAAATCGCAGAGACCCTACCCGCGCGCGCCCTAAGGAGCGGGGACGCGCGCGCCAGGACAACACAGACAGGGAACGGGTCAGGTACGGGAGCCGAGATGCGCATCGCGAGCGGGCATGTCCCGCATCGCGAATCGCATCCCGGCCGGGAGTAATATCGCAGCGCACCTGGTCAGCAGGTCTGACCGGGGCGCTGCAAATGAGAGAACGCTGCGAGCGGGGAGGAGCGGGGACCCGGAGCGCTCGGCGTAAAATACCCCCCCCCTTGGGTCTCCCCCTCTTCTTGGAGCCTGAGAACCTGAGGATAACACTTTTGTCCAGGTTGTTGTCCTCAGGTTCCCAAGATCTCTCCTCTGGGCCACAATTCTCCCAGTCAACCAAGAAGAATCTTTTACCTCTGACCGTCTTGGATGCTAGAATCTCCTTCACCGAAAAGACGTCAGATGAACCGGAAACTGGAGTGGGAGAAACAATTTTGGGAGAGAAGCGGTTAAGGATGAGTGGTTTAAGGAGAGAGATATGGAAGGCATTGGGAATACAGAGAGAAGGAGGAAGAAGGAGTTTGTAAGAGACAGGGTTGATCTGGCACTTGATTTTGAAAGGACCAAAAAAGCGTGGTCCAAGTTTATAACTGGGGATACGAAAGTGGACATACTTAGCGGAGAGCCATACCTTGTCTCCGGGAGCAAAAATGGGGGGAATTCTTCTTTTCTTATCAGCAAATTTTTTCATCCGGGATGAAGCCTGTAAAGGAGAATTTTGGGTTTCTTTCCATATGGTGGAAAGGTCTCGAGTCACTTCATCAACAGCGGGCAAACCAGAGGGCATGGGAGGGGGGAGGGGAGGAAGAGGGTGACGGCCGTACACCACAAAGAATGGGGATTTAGCAGAAGATTCGGAGACTCTGAAGTTGTATGAGAATTCGGCCCATGGTAGAAGATCTGCCCAGTCATCCTGGCGGGAGGAAACAAAATGTTGCAAATAGTCACCCAGGACCTGATTAATTCTTTCTACTTGCCCATTGGATTGGGGATGATAAGAAGAAGAGAAGTTTAATTTGATCTTGAGCTGCTAACAGAGGGCCCTCCAGAATTTAGACACAAATTGAACGCCTCTATCCGAGACGATATGCGTGGGCAACCCGTGAAGGCGAAAAATGTGTATAAAAAATTGCTTTGCCAACTGAGGCGCCGAAGGAAGGCCTGGAAGAGGGATAAAATGTGCCATCTTGGAGAATCGATCAACGACCACCCAAACAACTGTGTTGCCATGGGATAAAGGCAAATCAGTAATAAAGTCCATACCAATCTGTGACTAAGGTTGTTCAGGAACAGGCAGAGAATGAAGGAGACCAGCAGGCTTCTAGCGAGGAGTCTTATCCCGGGCACAGACAGTACAAGCCCGCACGAATAAAATCGAGAGATGAGTTGAATGGATTTTTTGATGCCAGCATGGCCTGCGAGGTGGGAGGAGTGTCCCCACTTGAGAATCCCGAGGCGCTGGCGTGGAGAAACGAAGGTCTTCCCTGGAGGAGTTTGTCTGATGGAAGCTGGAGAAGTGGAGATCAGACAGTCCGGAGGAATGATGTGTTCGGAGAGGCTTCTACTTCAGAGGCATCTGAAGAACGAGAGAGGACATCGGCCCTAATGTTCTTGTCAGCAGGGCGAAAATGGATTTCAAAGTTAAAACGGGCAAAGAACAATGACCACCTAGCCTGGCGAGGGTTCAGCCGTTGGGCAGACTGGAGATAAGAGAGATTCTTGTGGTCAGTGTATATAATAACTGGATGTTTGGATCTCTCCAGCAGGTGCCTCCATTCCTCAAGCGACAATTTTATGGCCAGTAATTCTCGATCACCAATGGAGTAGTTTTTCTCCGCCGGAGAGAAGGTCCTAGAAAAAACCCCACAAGTAACAGCATGCCCGGAAGAATTTTTTTGTAGAAGAACTGCTCCAGCTCCCACTGAGGAGGCGTCTACCTCCAATAACAAGGGTTTAAATGGGTCAGGTCTGGAGAGTACGGGAGCAGAAGAAAAGGCAGACTTGAGATGTTTAAATGCGTCTTCCGCTTGAGGAGACCAGGATTTAGGATTGGCGTTTTTCTTGGTTAAAGCCACGATAGGAGCCACAATAGTGGAAAAGTGTGGAATAAATTGTCTGTAATAATTGGCGAACCCCAAAAAACGTTGGATAGCACGGAGTCCGGAGGGGCGTGGCCAATCCAATACGGCAGATAGTTTATCTGGGTCCATTTGTAGTCCCTGGCCAGAGACTAAGTATCCTAGGAAAGGAAGAGACTGACATTCAAAGAGACATTTTTCCATTTTGGCATAAAGTTGATTGTCCCGAAGTCTCTGAAGAACCATGCGGACATGCTGGCGGTGTTCTTCTAAGTTGGCAGAAAAAATCTGAATATCGTCCAGGTAAACCACAACACAGGTATATAGAAGATCACGAAAAATTTTATTTATAAAATCTTGGAAGACGGCAGGGGCATTGCACAGGCCAAAGGGCATGACCAGATACTCAAAAAGTCCATCTCTGGTGTTAAATGCAGTCTTCCATTCGTCCCCCTCCCTGATGCGGATGAGATTATAAGCACCTCTTAAGTCCAGCTTGGTAAAGATGTGGGCGCCTCGTAGGCGGTCAAAGAGTTCCAAGATAAGAGGTAGGGGGTAGCGTTTTTTTACAGTGATTTTATTAAGTCCGCGGTAATCAATGCAAGGGCGTAGGGAGCCGTCTTTTTTGGAGACAAAAAAAAATCCAGCTCCGGCAGGAGAGGAGGACTTGCGGATAAACCCCTTTTTTAAGTTCTCCTGGATGTATTCCGACATGGCTTGAGTTTCCGGAGCAGACAGAGGATAGATTCTGCCCCGGGGTGGAGTAGTACCCGGGAGGAGGTCAATAGGACAGTCATAAGGCCTGTGAGGAGGCAAAGTCTCTGCTTGTTTTTTGCAAAAAACATCAGCATAATCCAGATAGGCCTTGGGAAGACAAGATACCGGGGGAACTACAGGGTCTTGACTGTGAGTACTGGGAGCCGGTTTAAGACAGTCCTTGTGGCAAGAAGTACCCCAGTTCTTGATTTCCCCTGTGGTCCAATCAAGGGTTGGGGAATGGCGTTGAAGCCACGGTAATCCAAGAAGAATTTCTGAAGTGCAGTTAGAGAGGACCAAAAATTAAATTTTTTCGTGATGGGGTCCAATGCACATTAAGAGAGGTTCCGTGCGGTAACGCACGGTACAGTCCAATCTTTCATTATTAACAGAGTTGATGTAGAGGGGTCTGGCGAGACTGGTCACCGGGATGTTGAACCTTTTGATGAGAGAGGCCAAAATAAAGTTTCCTGCAGATCCGGAATCCAAGAAGGCCATTGCAGAGAAGGAGAAGGTAGAAGAAGACATCCGCACAGGCACAGTAAGACGTGGAGAAGCAGAGTTCACATCAAGAGCTGTCTCACCTTTGTGCGGAGTCAGCGTGCGTCTTTCCTGGCGAGGAGGACGGATAGGACAATCCTTCAAGAAATGTTCGGTACCGGCACAGTACAGGCAAAGGTTCTCCATGTGGCATCGTGTCCTCTCTTGAGGTGTCAAGCGAGACCGATCAACTTGCATAGCCTCCACGGCGGAAGGCACAGGAACGGATTGCAGAGGACCAGAGGAGAGAGGAGCCGGGGAGAGAAACCGCTTCGTGCGAACAAAGTCCATATCCTGGCGGAGCTCCTGACGCCTTTCGGAAAAACGCATGTCAATGCGGGTGGCAAGATGAATAAGTTCATGCAGGTTAGCAGGAATTTCTCTTGCGGCCAGCATATCTTTAATGTTACTGGATAGGCCTTTTTTAAAGGTCGCGCAGAGGGCCTCGTTATTCCAGGATAATTCGGAGGCAAGAGTACGGAATTGGATGGCGTACTCGCCAACAGAAGAATTACCCTGAACCAGGATCAGCAGGGCAGTCTCGGCAGAAGAGGCTCCGGCAGGTTCCTTAAAGACACTTCGAATCTCCGTAAAGAAGGAGTGTACAGAGGCAGTGACAGGATCATTGCGGTCCCAGAGCGGTGTGGCCCATGACATGGCTTTTCCAGACAGAAGGCTGACTACGAAAGCCACCTTGGACCTTTCAGTTGGAAACTGGTCCGACATCATCTCCAAATGCAGGGAACATTGCGAAAGAAAACCACGGCAAAACTTAGAGTCCCCATCAAATTTATCCGGCAAGGATAATCGGAGGCTGGAAGCGGCCACTCGCTGCGGAGGAGGTGCAGGAGCTGGCGGAGGAGATGATTGCTGAAGCTGTGGTAGTAGCTGCTGTAGCATCACGGTCAGTTGAGACAGCTGGTGGCCTTGTTGCGCTATTTGTTGCGACTGCTGGGCGACCACCGTGGTGAGGTCGGCGACAACTGGCAGCGGGACCTCAGCGGGATCCATGGCCGGATCTACTGTCACGATTCGGCTAGCTGGAGGTGGATCCTCTGCGCCAGAGAGGGATTGGCGTGGACCGTGTCGGTGGACCGGTTCTAAGTTGCTACTGGTATTCACCAGAGCCCGCCGCAAAGCGGGATGGTCTTGCAGCGGCGGTAGCAACCAGGTCGTATCCACCGGCAACGGCTTAACCTCTCTGACTGCTGAGATAAGCGCGGTACAAGGGAGTAGATAAGAGCAAGGTCGGAGGTAGCAGAAGCTCTGGGCAGGCAGCAAGGATCGTAATCAGGGGCAACGGCAGGAGGTCTGGAACACAGGCTAGGAACACACAAGGAAACGCTTTCACTGGCACAATGGCCACAAGATCCGGCGAGGGAGTGCAGGGGAAGTGAGGTATAAGTAGGGAGTGCACAGGTGAGGATACTAATTAGGCCTGCTGCGCCAATCAGTGGCGCAGTGGCCCTTTAAATCGCAGAGACCCGGCGCGCGCGCGCCCTAAGGAGCCGGGACAACACAGACGGGGAACGGGTCAGGTACGGGAGCCGAGATGCGCATCACGAGTGGGCGCGTCCCGCATCGCGAATCGCATCCCGGCTGGGAGTAATATCGCAGCGCACCTGGTCAGCAGGTCTAACCGGTGCGCTGCAAATGAGAGAACGCTGCGAGTGCTCCGGCGAGGAGCGGGGACCCGGAGCGCTCGGCTTAACATCTATACTCGCAAGAGCACCTACTGGCCAGGTAGAGCATCTCACACACGCAACACAGAGAAGAGAAATATGAGTGTACCTAACAGTGGCAGGAATTGGGTTATCAATAGGCTACAATTCCTAAGTGTTTCCTGAAATGTGAGATACATTTTGTTTTTTTATGTATGCACTGAAATAAACTGAAGCAGTACATTTAAGTGAGTAGTCTAGAGTACTGAAAAGTTATAGGTAGGGCATTGAAATGGGTTATCAAAGGCACTATGTGTGCAGGTACTGAATGTGAATCTTGGTACCTTAAGGGTAGCTTGCCCTGTGTAGTCCTTTGAGACCGCCGCAACACCACCTCCGAGTCTTCAGGAATCCCTTCACTTGGTGATTCTGCAAGAACTTCAGTCCCCGAGGGACCAGCTGGAGGGCTGGAAACAGAAGCAATATCTTCGGTTGGACTGGGAGGTTCCCTGAAGAAGGTGCATCAAGACTTGGAGCAACCACAGGAGTAGGACTGATGCTTAGTGTAGCAACCAATGGTGGTTGATGGGGGGGGGGGATGACAGCTATTGGTAACTGGTTGGGTGGAACGGTTACTGTCACCTGACGGGGCGGAGCAACCAATGGCAGCTGGCTGGATGAAGCTGGAAACGGTATACCCCAATACATGGTAGGCTGCTGAGATGGGAACAAAGAACGTCCATAGTGGGGTGAATTCCTTCTGCCGGTACGTATTCTCTCACTGGCCTTGCTGGAGGTGAAGTAGAAGGAGTAGAAGGAGGTGGGCCAAGCCCCAAAAAGGGCGCATACCCTGTAGAACAGTGGACGGTGTTGTTGTAAATTTCTAGAAGTTCAGGCAACAACTGGGGCCACTCTTCGTGTTTTGAGATAGATGCAGCTCTGAGCATTTGGATGAACACTTGATTAATCCTCTCGCAGAGCCCATTCCCTTGGGTATGGTAGGCCGTCGTCCGGACCTTCTTACAATGGTGACCCTTTTACATTGAGAGACTTTAAAGAAAAGTTCTACAGCCTCTTTGGATTTTATGCATTACCCCCTCATCAACAGATACAGTTGTTTCTGGGACAGCTCCAGGAACCCGCCTTGGAGGAACTTCGCACCTGGCTGGCGACTGACAAAGCCACATTGGGACAGATTTTTGAATGACTTTCTCAGGTGTTTGAGTCTCATTGTCCCTCGAAGGTACGCCTCAGACTATATGAATGACGTCAGAAGCCAGGTGAGACTCTCAGAGCATATGCAGTAGCTTTACAGAGCGCATTAGAGGCGGTACAGAAGTTGGACGGCATCACGCCCGATCAGGGCAACCGAGTACTGATGGACCGTTTTATAGAATTGGCACTGAACAAATGGGACAAGGCCCAACTTAGGATGCTGGCCATGCAAAACCCCGACATGCAACTGGCAAAGTTCTTGGAATAGCTGGGCTTCAAAGACGGTTCCTCGATCCGTGAGGAATGATTCGGGACACCCCAGAGGTTGGATCCAATGACGGTAGAAGAGCTGAGCAGCCGTCTTGGCTGTAAGGTCCTTGACAGGGACCACGACCACCCATTTGGAGTAATGATCCACCATAGTCAGAGCATGACAGTAGCCCAATCGAGTGGGGGCCAACTTCACATAATCTAAGGCAACAATCTGGTTTGGCCTTTCCATACAGATGGGATGTAAGGGGCCCTTGCGTCCCTTAGGGGATTTTTGATAACATTGCACACAGAGCATTCGGCGCACCACTTTTCGACACATGCTTTCCCACCTTCACCATGGGCTCCCAAGTAGCCATGTCTGGGTACTGGTTTCCCGTTCCCGTTCTATCATTTTAACCACTAGTCTCTTAAAAGCTGGGAAAGCCATGTCGGGGTTTTGCACGGCCAGCATCCTAAGTTGGGCCTTGTCCCATTTGTTCAGTGCCCCTTCTATAAAACGGTCCATCAGTACTCGGTTGCCCTGATCGGGCGTGATGCCGTCCAACTTCTGTACCGCCTCTAATGCGCTCTGTAAAGCTACTGCATATGCTCTGAGAGTCTCACCTGGCTTCTGACATCATTCATATAGTCTGAGGCGTACCTTCCAGGGAGAATGAGACTCAAACACCTGAGAAAGTCGCTCAAAAATCTGTCCCACTGTGGCTTTGTCAGCCGCCAGCCAGGTGCGAAGTTCCTCCAAGGCGGGTTCCTGGAGCTGTCCCAGAAGCAACTGTATCTGTTGATGAGGGGGTAATGCATAAAATCCAAAGAGGCTGTAGAACTTTTCTTTAAAGTCTCTCAATGTAAAAGGGTCACCATTTTAGATGGGAAGCACAGGATTCCCCAAAAAGACAGGTGCAGCAACAGGGACTTCCAATACATAGGGAGAGACTGGAGGTGGACTTGCTGGATCCTGCTCTGCCTGTGATGAAGGTCCTGCTAGAATCACAGGGAGAGCACGTCTTTGTGAGGTAGAAAGTGTCGGTGAAGGCGGCAACACCCTTCTGACTGGGGGTGGAGACCCCATTGGTGGGATCACTGGAGCGTCGCCCCCTTGCTGTTCAGATGGGGACTGTGGCGCTGTAGGTTTTGACATCTTTGTATTTGGTATGCTGGCCCTTTAAATAAATCTTGAATTCCTAGGTCCCGATGAGATACGCAGTTGTTCTCTAATCTGGAACTTGAGAGCGTAGATTTCAAATTTCAGAGCGGTGACTTGAAACTCAATAGCTTTTAGTTGGAATTTGAGTGCATTGATTGGCAGCTGAAGTAACTCTATATAGGACTTCAATTCGGCAATCTGGTGTCTCAGAGTCCCGTACTATTTCGGCTCCTTACAACTTCCAACCCGCTGTCGCACTCTGCGCCTTTTCCTGCGCTGAACTAACTCTCTTTGTTGGTCTCTGACACTAGACTCCAACAAAATGGCCGCCGCGGCACCGAGGGCTTCGGTGGACGGGGTCTCTGGATCACGTGCGCAGGAGGACTCCGTGCTAACTTCAGCTCTTTCTCTCACAGCTTGTAACTCTGCTGTGCTGTTCGCCTCCCCCTTACTTTACATGCGCACTTCCTCCACACAGCACCGTGCGTGCAACCCCTTACTCCGGAGTATAAATCACAGTACATGAATAAAGTTTGTTACTTGGGGGGGAGTACTCTTTCACTAGTGGCAACACTAGCAGGCCCCCACCCTAATCCTGTTCGTGCAACGCCAAAAAGGCTTTGTGGTAGTGCCTTGGGGGTATAGTGTAGTTGGGGTGTTGCTTCGGTATATGAGGGGTTAATTTAACCCCTGTCGATTGTGATGCCAGGGTGAAGGTTAATACGCTGTGGTGAATCTTCGGCCTATCGCCACCCTTCCCAGAAACGATAGGTGCGTGCTTAAATCAATGAAGGTCCACAATATGTATAAACTTTACTGAGGTACTTGCGGTACATCCAATTAACAGCATAGTTACATAGTTAGTACGGTCGAAAAAAGACATATGTCCATCAAGTAACAGTCTTAGTAATACAGTCTCTATGTAGTACGGCAGTGATTGACAGATGCCGCGGACCATTAGCTTATCCAAGAGGTTATTAGAATTAGGAGTGATGCAGAGATCCGTCCGGATTTAGGGGTCTGTTTAGATCCGGTGATCTTGCAGACAAGAGGGATTGAGATAACTCACATTTTGTAAGATGGCCGTTGCCGCAGGGCCGTTTTGGATTGGTCCGAGTCAGCTGTCACTCACCGTTACAATGCATGGTGGGCGATCACCTGACTTCCTCCAAAGGTCCTTGAACCATAAACCATAGAGATTTGGAACACATCACGTGACCCGCAGGTCCTGCGACGCTAACAACAAGGAAAGTACACTTTATATACATATATACACTTAGAAATTGAATAGTTTTAACTATTTAAGGGGTGACAAGGGGCTAAGTATAGATGAGGACCCCACCGGTAACTAGGGACTCTGACTTTGGGGACCTCACCACAAGGTAATGGATGCAATCTGGTACCAGGATACAACAAGTGGCTGCAGGGGTGAATGGAAGCAGTGGCAAGAGTGGGTGGCTGGAGGGTAAATGGAAGAAGGGTTGGGGGAAGGGGGTGAATGGAAGCAGTGGCGGGGGGGGATGGGGGTGAATGGAAGCAGGAGCAGGGGGATGGAGGTGAATGGAAGCAGTGGGGTTAAATGGAAGCAGGCTGTGGAGTGAATGGAATCAGTGACAGGGGTGGATGGGTGACTGAAAGCAGGGGCAAGGGGGGGGGGTGAATGGAAGCAGCAGGGACCGGGTGGGGGTGAATGGAAGCAGGGGCAGTGGGGATGAATGGAAACAGTGGGGGTAGATGAAGCAGGGGTGGGTGGTTGGGTGGCTGAGGGGTGAATGGAATCAGTGGTAGGGGTGGATGGGTGAATGGAAGCAGGGGCAAGGTGGGGGTGAATGGAAGCAGGGGCAGTGGATGTGAATGGAAGCAGGGGAGTGGATGTGAATGGAAGCAGGGGCAGGGTAGGAATGAATGGAAGCAGGGGCAGGGAAGACGTGAATGGAAGCAGGGGCAGGCTAGGGGTGAATGGAAGCAGGGGCAGGGTGGGGGTGAATGAAACAGTGGCAAGGGTGGGTTGCTGGGGGTGAATGGAAGCAGGGGTGGGGGTAAAGGGAAGCAGTGGCGGTGGAGTGAATGAAGGCAATGGTGCTTGGAGGCTGGAAGCAATGAGGGTGGTGGCTGGAGGCGTTTTGGTGGGAGGCTGAAGGCAAAAGGTGTGAGTAGTTGGGTGGCTGAGAGTCTGGAGGCAATAGTGGTAGGTGGATGGGAGTCTGGAGGCATTATGTCTATGAGGGATGGTTGGAGGCATTTGGGGGGAAGCTTGGTGCATTGTGTGCATGTGTGAGGCTGCTGGGGGCATTGTGTGCATGTGTGTGGTTGCTGGAGGCACTGTGTGTGTGAGGCTGCTGGAGGCATTGTGTGCATGTGTGTGGTTGCTGGAGGCACTGTGTGTGTGAGGCTGCTGGAGGCATTGTGTGTGTGAGGCTGCTGGAGGCATTGTGTGTGTGAGGCTGCTGGAGGCACTGTATGTGAAGCTGCTGGAGGCATTGTGTGTGTGAGGCTGCTGGAGGCATTGTGTGTGTGAGGCTGCTGGAGGCACTGTGTGTGAGGCTGCTGGAGGCATTGTGTGTGTGAGGCTGCTGGAGGCATTGTGTGTGTGAGGCTGCTGGAGGCACTGTGTGTGTGAGGCTGCTGGAGGCACTGTGTGTGAAGCTGCTGGAGGCATTGTGTGTGTGAGGCTGCTGGAGGCACTGTGTGTGTGAGGCTGCTGGAGGCACTGTGTGTGAAGCTGCTGGAGGCATTGTGTGTGTGAGGCTGCTGGAGGCATTGCGTGTGTGAGGCTGCTCGAGGCATTGTGTGTGTGTGAGGCTGGTGGAGGCATTATGTGAGGCTGCTGGAGGCATTGTGTGGGGCTGCTGGGAGTATTGTGTGAGGCTTCTGGGGGCATTGTGTAAGGCTGCTGGGGGCATTGTGTAAGGCTGCTGGGGGCATTGTGTGAAGCTGCTGGGGGCATTGTGTGAAGCTGTTGGGTGCATGTGTGTGGTTGCTGGAGGCACTGTGTGTGTGAGGCTGCTGGAGGCATTGTGTGCATGTGTGTGGTTGCTGGAGGCACTGTGTGTGTGAGGCTGCTGGAGGCATTGTGTGTGTGAGGCTGCTGGAGGCATTGTGTGTGTGAGGCTGCTGGAGGCACTGTATGTGAAGCTGCTGGAGGCATTGTGTGTGTGAGGCTGCTGGAGGCATTGTGTGTGTGAGGCTGCTGGAGGCACTGTGTGTGAGGCTGCTGGAGGCATTGTGTATGTGAGGCTGCTGGAGGCATTGTGTGTGTGAGGCTGCTGGAGGCACTGTGTGTGTGAGGCTGCTGGAGGCACTGTGTGTGAAGCTGCTGGAGGCATTGTGTGTGTGAGGCTGCTGGAGGCACTGTGTGTGTGAGGCTGCTGGAGGCACTGTGTGTGAAGCTGCTGGAGGCATTGTGTGTGTGAGGCTGCTGGAGGCATTGCGTGTGTGAGGCTGCTCGAGGCATTGTGTGTGTGTGAGGCTGGTGGAGGCATTATGTGAGGCTGCTGGAGGCATTGTGTGGGGCTGCTGGGAGTATTGTGTGAGGCTTCTGGGGGCATTGTGTAAGGCTGCTGGGGGCATTGTGTAAGGCTGCTGGGGGCATTGTGTGAAGCTGCTGGGGGCATTGTGTGAAGCTGTTGGGGGCAGTGTGTGTGTGTGTGTATGTGTGGAGGCTGCTGGAGGCATTGTGTGTGAGGCTGCTGGAGGCACTGTGTGAGGCTGCTGGAGGCACTGTGTGTGTGTGTGGCTGCTGTGTTTGATACTGAAGGTATTTGTGGCATAGGATGATGCTGGAAAAGTACGGAGCCTAATATGTTTTTTTTTGTTTTTTTTTGCAGGTTCTGCGGTAAAGAGATGTGGCTAAAAGAAACCCTTATGACAGTCTGGGCCAGATGGAGAAGAAAAGTGAACGACTCAGATAAGAGAAGAAATCACGTGTGAGTCCTGCATATATTTACACCTACAATTTGCGCAAAAAAATGCAAGAAAAAAACGCAAGAAAAAAACTCAGAACGACAATATATATGAAAATATTGAAAATTCTTTAGTGGTATGCAAGCAACAATTAAAAATACATATAGGGAATCACACAAAGAGACAATAATGAAAAACCAGGATACTGGGGTGAAGGTCCTGATTGCCTAGTAAACTGTATGTATGTCTAAATATTATGCTACAAGAGTAAATCACAGATGTGCAGGAATCATGCATGTCTAAATTGTGAGGAAAAATAACCGGAAATGGAATATAAGGTGCCACAGTGCAAAGATGTACTATTAAGGGCCAAAACAGCTCCCAATGAGACCAAAGGGAAAATAAAGTGCAATAGTGCAAACATAAACCACCCTAGAGAGGGAAAGTAGCAACAGACACATATAGTAGACAGGACTCACCCCAGCTCCACACCAAACCTCCGACATATTTCACTGGGATAGGCTTTATCCAGGAGTGATGTGGGACTGGGAGAGCATGGTATATATAAAGGAAGTAGCCAATAGGAGAAAAGTCTGCAGAAAGTACGCACCTGTTAACATAGCCCGCATTGTTTCCTCGCTGCGTCCGGAAGACGCGCGCTTGTGGGTAATCAAATGACCGCTAAGTCATGTGAAAGCACTGCTGGGTATCATGTGTGCGCGCATGCATACATATGCGCAGCACTTAGCACTGTTTGTGTACTGCAGGGTATCCGGGTGGGAGCCTAGGCTTCCAAAAAATGGCCACCGTGGTTAGTCTGAGCCCTAGAGGTAAAACTGTAGGGGCCCTGCAAACGGGATTCGTCAAATGGCCGCCCTGATGTTGTATGCGCATGTCCGTGTGTTACACTGCTAAATTAATGTTCTGGACCATTGGGGGTAGTTTAACCCCTTAAGGACCCGGGGTTTTTCAGTTTTTGCATTTTCGTTTTTTCCTCCTTACTTTTAAAAAATGATATCTCTTTCAATTTTGCACCTAAAAATCCATATGATGGCTTATTTTTTGCGCCACCAATTCTACTTTGTAATGACATCAGTCATTTTACCCAAAAATCTACGGCAAAACGGTAAAAAAAAATCATTGTGGGACAAAATTGAAAGAAAAATGCCATTTTGTAACTTTTGTGGGCTTCCGTTTCTACATAGTACATTTTTCCGTACAAATGACATTCTTCATTCTGTATGTCCATACAATAAAAATTATACCCTACTTATGTAGGTTTGATTTTGTCGTATTTCTGGAAAAAATCATAACTACATGCAGGAAAATGTATACATTTAAAATTGTCATCTTCTGACCCCTATAACTGAATTTTACTGCATACGGGGCGGTATGAGGGCTCATTCTTTGCGCCGTGATCTGAAGTTTTTAGTGGTACCATTTTTTTATTGATAGGCCTTATTGATCAATTTTTCACGATATGAAAACCGACCAAAAATACACTATTTTGGGCTTTGGAACTTTTTTGCGCGTACGCCATTGACCGTGCGGTTTAATTGACTATATTTTTTAATAAATCGGACATTTCCACACGCGGCGATACCACATGTGCTTATTTTTATTCACACAGGTTTTTTTTTTATGGGAAAAGGGGGGTGATTTAAACTTTTATTAGGGAAAGGGTTAAATGATCTTTATTCACTTTTTTTCACTTTTTGTTTTGCAATATTATAGCTCCCATAGGGGGCTATAACAGTGCGCACAATGATCTTTTACATTGATCAATGGTTTCTCATAGGAAACCATTGATCAATTATTCTGCCGCTTGACTGCTCATGCCTGGATCTCCGAACAGCCCCCTTAGCTAACCGGCACTGATTTACTTTCACTTTAGATGCGGCGATCAACTTTGAACGCCATGTCTAAAGGGTTAATAGTGCGCGGCACCGCAATCAGTGCCATGCGCTATTAGCCGTGGGCCCGCGTTATAGAACGGGAGAGGACTCATGACGTACCGATACTTCTTGGGTCCTTAAGGGGTTAAAGTGACAGTGCTTAAAGATTAATTCATATATGGAGAACAGAGTAAACAACAAATAAATAATTCATAAATAATGAGTAGAACTAGGAAAGATAAATGCATGTTAAAATATGTGATGGTTAACTGAAGGAGTTAACCAAATTTGTGGGAGGAGTCTGTCACTTCCGCTGACAAGCTCAACTCTTTGGTAAGGTAAACGCGGAGCCTGTCTGCGCCGTGGTTAGTTTTTACTTTCACTTAAGTGGCGGCATAAGCGCCCCCCGGTAAGCTGCTCTGTTTCGGGAACCAGGATGCCCGTCGGTAGTGCTCTCATAACTAGAGATGAGCGAATCGAACTTGACGAACCCGAATCTATCGCACAAATCGCTTCATTAAACTCCATTTTACAGCGTTCCAGGCTATTGTAGAGCTAAGATGGCGGATCCACATTTGAGTACATGGGGCAGGGGATTATGGGAGGGCAGGAAACAGCGGTGGGAATGAAGGTAGGCGGACTGACCCTGAACAACATGTACGATGCGGCTTATCAGTGTTCACTGACCCCTGTGATGTCACAGCCTCTATATAATCGACGGCTATCTTGCCTCTCTTCATTTCATCTATGCACTCAGATGGAGAGGACGGGACTGTGTGTGTGTGAATAGCTCATACCACAGCATTACATTGCAACTGCTAGTCACATCAGCATTAGGGAAAGGCAGGAGTGCAGAGTGCTTTGCTGTTACACTGAGAAGGATTATTGATAGCTAAACCTTCTATTCTCGTTATTGAGCATTGCAGCAGAGAGGGGCAGATAGCTGTCAGCTGCCTCATACAGATCTCCAAGCTGCCTGAACTTTCTGAAGCATCTTATCTCCTAATTTTTCAGCCCAATTTAGTTTTTTTTGCTCCACAAACCTTCTGCTGCTCAGAATTGTGTGACAGAGTGCAATTTAGGGTTTAATCCCTGGATTTTTTCTTTGGTGGTGCTGCACTGTTGGGTCCTGCTGCTGTTCAGAAATAAGTCGTATTAGTGTGGACTTTAGTGCCTTTTTGCCATTTTTCACCTGTTACTCTGTCTCTGTGCTAAATTATGTGTTATACCACACGTTATACACCTGCCGGTGTATTAAAGAAATTAATTTTTTTCCTGAGTACAAATACACTTTTTCAGTGGCCTTATCATTGCAAAGGGCCTACATACAAGCAAATAGCGTACTATATACCACCTTTTTTTCTGTCTCTTTGCTAAATTAAGTGTTATACCACACGTTATACACCTGCCGGTGTAATAAAGAAAAAAAAAAGTTTTTCCTGCGTACAAATACGCTTAACAGTGCGCTCATCATTGCAAAGGGCATACATACAACCAAGTAGTGTACTATTAAGTACCTGTATTTCTGTCTCGGTGCTAAATTCAGTGCTATTCCACACATTAGTATACACTGGCTGGTGTATACAACAAAAAAAATAGTTTTTTTCTGCGTATAAATACGCTTAACAGTGCGCTCATCATTGCAAAGGGCATACATACAACAAAGGAGTGTACTATTTAGTAACTGTTATTCTGTCTAGGGCCTATATACTTTGAAAGGACAGCCGTAAGTAATCGCCTGCTGCTGTTCTATACCCTCATAAACGCACTAAGTATGTCAGGCAGGGAAGTGCAAGGACGTGCACAGAGAAGGGGCAGAGGCCTACATACGTCAGGCAGAGTTGGCAGCAGACTATGGGCGAGTGGCAGCAGGAGTAGCAGCAATAGGCCTGAGCTCCCGTTAACACCCAGCGGTCGTGTCGTCGACCCATCTCTCCTCATCAATTGGTTTGCACACTCATCCCCATCATCACAAGCGACATCTGCCAACCCCAGTAAAGAGTCGGTGGGTTCCTCAGACACAACCCTCAGTTGGCATGGCCCGGGAGCAGTCCCCATAATCCCATTGCCTTTGTCCTATGCTGTTCCCTCTCCCAAAGAAGTATCTCATGCTTTGGGTTCAGCTCCCCTATTTAGTGAGGATGATGTAATAGAGGACAGTCGCAGCTAATGGGCAGCCAAGAATGTGAGGAGACATGCGTCGCTTGCTCCGCAAGGCGGGCAAGTAGTGATGGGGAGAGTGACGTGGGAGGCGGTGTTTCAATTATTCAGGGTCCTGAGGCAGGCACTCTTGTGGAACACGAGGAGGACATCAGTGACGTGCACACATCTTTTGATGATGATGAAGCCGATCGCAATTGGGAGCCGGGTGCAGAAGACGGGGCTTTATCATCATCAGGAGAAGAGATTTGCTCTTTGTCTATGAGGCAGCAAGGCAGTAGCACGGTTGGCAATCAGCGTGGTGGTGGCAGTAGTGGAAATTAAGGAGCCAAACGTGCCAGGGGGAGACCACCTGCTTCGCGGCAAGCTACCATTCAGGGAGGTAGTGGAACAGGGGTTCCTGGAGACGGCGCCAATAGCAGTGAAATAGTGCAGACTGCGGGTGGGAAAATCAGCTACTCTGCGGTGTGGTTGTTCTTCATAAAGAATCCGGAGGACCTTAGCGTAGTCACATGCAAAATCTGTCGGCAGAAAGTGAAGCATGGCCAGGGTCCCAATCTCGGCACCACGGCCCTGCGTCAACACATGAGTCGCCACCAGAAAGCGGCCTGGGATAACCGTGGCTCCGATGTAGTGGTCCAGCCTGCCGCATCACCCAGTGGCCATCCGCTTCCTCCATCATCCAGCCAAGGCTCCACCACCTCAGCCGAAGGGAGCATTGTGTCAAACCCTCCTTCTTGCGCTCTTGCTTCTTCCGCTCGTCGTCAGCCATTCCGCCAATTCGGCGAAGCCATGTCCAAGAGACAACAGTATGCGCCCACTCATCCAACGGCGCAGAAGTTGAATGTGCTCCTGTCCAAGTTGCTGGTGTTGCAGTCCCTCCCTTTCCAACTGGTGGACTCTGCAGCTTTCAGGGAATTGATGGCTTGTGCCGAGCTGAGGTGGAGAGTCCCAAGCCGTCATTTCTTTGCGAAGAAGGCAGTACCAGCCCTGCATAAATTTGTACAAGAGAAGGTGGGCCAGTCCTTGAGCCTGTCGGTGTGTTCAAAAGTGCACGGCAGCGCCGTCGTGTGGAGCTGTAACTACGGGCAGGGACAATACATGTCTTTTACGGCCCACTGGGTAAATGTTGTTCCTGCACAGCCACAACAACAACTTGGACAGGTCACACCGCTTCCTCCTCCACGCTCTTGCTCCCAGGCAGGGGGACATCTATGCTGCCTAATCTGGGGGACAAGTATGCTCCTAATCTGGGTGACATCTATGCGGCCTAATCTGGGGGACAACTATGCTCCTAATCTGGGGGACATCTATGCTGCCAAATCTGGGGGACAACTATGCTCCTAATCTGGGGAACATCTATGCTGCCTAATCTGGGGAACATCTATGCTCCTAATATGGGGAAAATTGATGCTTCTGGCCTTGGGCCTATAATTATTTGAAGTTTAGCAGTAGCTAAATACATGCTAAATTAATGCAAATGTCAACATTGATCTTTAAAGTAATGGTTATGAAACCCTCTTGGGTACTGTGAATGACTGCTCCAGACGAATTCTGTGTCTTTCACAAACTACTTGCCTCCCTGGTGCCTCAGGCTTTGGGCCTATAATTTTTTGAAGTTTAGCAGTAGCTAAATACATGTTTAATGCAAATGTAAACATTGATCTTTAAATGTAAGGGGTTATGAAAACTTCTTGGGTACTGCAAATGCATGCTCCAGACTTATTCTGTGTCTTTAAGGAACTACTTAAATTTTTGGATGTTCAGCCGTAGCTAAATACATGCTTAATGCAAATTTCAACAATGATCGTTAAATTCTCGGCACTCTGCTAGGGCCTTCTCCTACCCCGCCTGGGCCGATCCGAGGACCTCACTAACCAACTCACTAACTAATCCAATCGCTTATAGCGATGGGCGGTGTGTACAAAGGGCAGGGACTTAATAAACGCCATCTTATGACCCTCACTTACTGGTAATTCCTCGTTTTAAGATTAAATAATTGCAATCACAGATCCCTATCACGGACTGGTTTCAGCGTGTAACACGCGCCTGTCCTTGAAAGATAGAGACACGCTAATCCGCTCAGTGGAGCGCTAGTGCGGCCCAGGACATCTGAGGCCATAACACACCTGTTATTGCTCGATCTCGCAATTGATCGGGCAAGGTAAGGGGTTATTAAAGCCTCTTGGGTACTGCTGAGGCCTACTCCTGACTGCTTCTGGTGCAATGTATGGGGTAATTAAACACTCTTGGGTAGTGTTATTGTTAAATTTACTGGTAATTTTATCAGTAATAAAATAGAATTTTGCAGAATGCTAACCGTTACACAACGGAATGCTTGTTGCATGTGATTTTTTAATGAAAAAAAACAAAATAGATGGAGAGATATTAACTCTGCTTAATCGTTTTTGGCGATTAGAATCCTTTTGCCATCTGATTTTTTGGAGACAGATGCACTTACGCACAATTTTTTAACCAGATTTCAAACATTGTGTGGTTTATTACTTTTGAGAAGAATGTCTATGGGTGGTCCACCATCCTGCATTATAGAGTCTTCTGAACTGCTGTATATGCGCTTGTTTTAAAAAATAAAAAAATAAAAAAAAGGTATTTTGTCAGACAATTTCGATAATATTTTGCGTTTTTTTGGGGTGGATTGTGAAGCCCAGGTGATGGGTGTGTAGTGTGTACTCGTGCATCAGTCAACTCCAGTCTGTGTCCTTTAGGCAATATATGGGTTACTGATGCAGCAGAGGTGGGGCCTTGGTCTTGGAATTTCAATTATTTTAAAAATTTTTTACATATTGGGTGGTTTATTATATTATAGAAGAATGTTTTTGGGTGGTCCACCGTCCTGCATTATAGAGTCTTCTGAACTGCTGTATATGCGCTTGTTTTAACAAAAAGGTATTTTGTCAGACAATTTCGAAAACATTTGCAATTTTTAGGGGTGGATTGTGAAGCCCGGGTGTGTACTCGTGCATCAGCCAACTCCAGGCAGTGTCTTTCAGGCAATCTATAGGTTACTGATGCAGCAGAGGTGGGGCCTGGGTCTAGGAATTTCAATTTAAAAAAAAAAATTCAACAATTGTGTGGTTCATTATTAATGAGAAGAAAGTCTTTGGGTGGTCCACCGTCCTGCCTTATAGAGTCTTCTGAAATGTTGGATATGCGCTTGTGCTTACACAAAGTTGTACATTTAAAAATAAATTATACAATTTTGTTGATTTTGGGGCGGATTGTGAAGCCCTGTGTGTACTGGTGCATCAGCCAACTCCAGGCTGTGTCCTTCAGGCAATGAATGGGTTCCTGATGCCGCAGAGGTGGGGCCTGGGTCTGGGAATTTAACATTTTTGGATTGCGGGTGCTACAAAAAAAGATGGACACACCCTAATCCATTCATTGGAACGCGCCTGTGGCCCCAGACATCTGAGGGCATAACACACTTGTTATTGCTCGATCTCTGGAGAAGGGGGGTTCATCATCGGGAGAAGAGAGTTGCAGGTTGCCCTTGAGTCAGCAAGGCGGTAGCACGGTTGGCAGTCAGCGTGGTGTGGCAGTAGTGGAAATTCTGGAGCCAAACGTGCCCGGAGGAGACCACCTGCTTCGCGGCAGCTTACCTTTCCTGGAGTTAGCAGGTTACCAGCACCGGTCGATGAAAGATAGAGACACGCTAATCCGTTCAGTGGAGCGCGCCTGCGGCCCCGGAAATCAGAGGGCATAACACACCTGGTATTGCTCGATCTCGCAATTCATCGTGCAAAGGTAGGGGGTTATTAAAGCCTCTTGGGTACTGCTGAGGCCTACTCTTGACTGCTCCTGGTGCAATGTATGGGGTAATTAAACACTCTTGGGTAGTGCTTTTTTTTAATTTACTGATAATCTTATCAGTAATAAAATTGAATTTTCCAGAATGCTAATCATTACACAACGGAAAGCTTGTTGCGTGTGATTTTTTTATGAAAATAAAAAAAAATACGGACAGGGATTAACTCTGCTTCATCATTTTGGGCAAAAAAAGTCCTTTGGTGATCTGATCTTTTGGAGACAGATGCACTTACACACATATTGAATTAGTTTTTGTTAAAAAATTTCAAACATTGTGTGGTTTATTATTTTTGAGAAGAATGTCTTTTGGTGGTCCACCGTCCTGCAATATAGAGTCTTGTGAACTGTTGGATATGCGCTTGTTCTTACACAAAGGTATTTCTTTAAAAAATTTCTAAAATGTTGTTGTTTTTTGGAGGGGTTTGTGAAGTCCGGGTGTGTACTGGTGCATCAGCCAACTCCAGGCTGTGTCCTTCAGGCACTATATGGGTTACTGATGCCGCAGAGGTGGGGCCTGGGTCTGGAAATTTCAAATTTTTGGATAGCGGGTGCTACCAATGAGAAATCTGTCAAAAATGTCATATATTGTGTTGTTTTTTTTGGGGGGGGATTGTGAAGCCCTGGTGTGTAGTGTACTAGTGCATCAGCCAACTCCACGCTGTGCCATTCAGCCACTAAATGGTCTCCTCTTGCTGCCAACATGTCCACGCTATGTCATTCAGTCACTATATGGTCTCCTGACACTGATGCCACCACCAGGCTCTGTCATTGTGCTGCTGTGCGGCAGTGATTCTAAGAGCGATGCAGGTAATCTGCATGCTATTCTGAATAACAGTATTATTTCACTACCCCAACACACTCCATATGCGTTTTAGGACACATCAAAGTGTTCTATACCCCTATAGAGGCTGTATGTAGGCTAGAAATAGCCTTTTTTTAATATCGATTTGCAGCAAATAAATTCGTATCGAAACAAACTTTTCGGGGAAATTCTGCGAATCGGCCGAATCGAACTTTTGAAAAGTTTGCTCATTTCTACTCATAACGTCTGCACCGGCGCACAGTTCCAGGGCTTGGCAGCACTGTCAACCACTCCGTCTTGCGGTTCGGCTATGAGGGCATTGGTTGTTCAGTGATGCCATGGTAACGTGGCGTCATTGTAGAGCGGGGGCGACAGGTTACCCCGGCGCTCTGCTCTGTAGTGACGCCCTGCAACTAAGGGGTGACATATGAGGCTATTCTCTCCAGTTCTTGAGCTACTGGTAGTTATTCTTGTTTTATGAGTTAGTAAGGTTGCTGTTTAGGGGGATAATTTATGTATAGCTCCCTGGCAGGATTCCCTCCACCTATAGCTTCCTGCGGATTGTGTCACAGCGGCTGGTAATTGCTTGCTGCTGTAGGGGATTGGCGCTGGCTGAGGGTACTCCATTTGGGTTTGGTTTAGTTGTCACGTTTATCACTTAGACTCACAGTGGTTGCTTTATCACGGTAGTTCCGCTTTTCTCCATTGGCGCAGGAATTAGTACTTGCACAGGTCATTTCTAG